>NC_133324.1:668917986-669217986 GCF_042186555.1 Aquarana catesbeiana | reverse complement strand
GGAGGAAAACCAGGAAGTGCTAAGAAGATTAGAAAAAAAAAGGTAATTATGGCGATTTAAATTTTTTTTACACAGCATGTCAGCATCTAGGCAAGGAAGAGAATGCATAGAGATAATGTATAAATTTGGGTGGAACCCCGCTTTAACTTTAGTCATGAGGAGCAAGAAAAAAATAAAAAATATTAGAGAAAAAGCTGTTGTATATAGGAGGATGCACTACAGGGCCAAAAACAAAACAGGGGAAAAAATTAGAAAAACTTGCGTGCATCGTCTGTAAACAATGTTATGTTGGTAGATCTGGAAGTCCAGAAATAAATTTGTCTCTTGTCGACGAAGCAAGAGGGAGAAAAAAAAGAGGGGTTGCAGGTAGCACCCTGGTCCGTAAGGGAACATCAGCCATCAGGTGATTTTCGGGGTGAGGATCTGGGGCGCTTCTGCCTACCGGTCTTCATTGAATGGAAGACCAGGTGTGGTAGTTGGGAGAGGCCAGTCTGGCAGGGAAACCTGCGGAAGTTCCACAGTGCTCAGGAAACGCGGTAAGTCTCCTAGGGTACGAAAGATGGCCGTCTTGCCCTCATGCTGGACACGCAGTTGAAACGGAAAACGCCATTGGTATCTGATTTGTCTCTCTTGTAGGATTGAAGTGAGGGGTTTCAGTGAGCGTCTCATGGCTAGCGTTTGGCGAGAGAGGTCTGGGAGTAGCATGACAGGGGTGTCATTTAGTCTGATGGAGTCCTGTGTGCTTGCCACTCGCATGATGTTTTCTTTTACCTTATAAAAATGCACTCTACACAGGGTGTCACGGACATAAGCAGAGTCCGGATTGCGGGGACCTGAGGTCCTGTGTACTCTATCTAATTCAATGTGAGTGTCTTTGGGTTGTTGAAGTATTTGATTAAAGATAGCGGTTACAGCCCCTGCCAGGTCTTTATGCTCAATGGTTTCAGGGATGTCGCGTATTCTAATGTTATTCCGTCTGTTACGGTTTTCAATATCGTCCTGGTGGTACATGAGCTGTTGGATTAGGACAGTATGAGAGTTCAAAATTTCCTCATGGGATTGCAGGGTAGTACATATGCCCTCCGCGGTGTTTTCCACATCTTCAATGGGGATTCCCATGTCCCTTTTAAGCTCCGCAATCTCCTGCCTGTATGCTTTTTCCATGCGGGCGGTGTAATGCTCAAAATCGGCTTTTGTTGGGAGGGAACGTATATATGTATGGAGGGATCGCATCTGCGATTCTAGGTCCCATCCGTCTCCTGAATTTAGGGATGTCTGTGACTGATTGTAGGGGCTGTGTGGGCTCTGCTGGCTCTGTAGCGTAGGCTCAAGATCAGCTAGTGAGGCAGAGCGAGCCCTGGAGCGTACCTGTATGGTGTCTGAAGGCTCAGAGCGGGCGGGGGACGGAGGTGCCAGCGCCATCTTGGGCTGTCCCTGTGAGCTGTAGGCCGCAGAAGCTCTGGTCACAAATCTGCCCAGATCGCTCTGTGTACGATCGCCGGCGGGCTTGGGGTGCTCCTTGGGCTTTCCTTTGCCCATCTGTGCGGTTTAGGAGCGGTGTGAGGTGGGATGTCCTTGTTGTAGCTTCGTAGGACCGGGAGCCGCTGTAAAGTGCGACCTACGGCTTTATGCGCTAGGCCACGCCCCTCTGGGTTCTGCTGTTTAGAAGGCATTGAATCAGCCTAGTCATTGGTGAGAGGACAATTGCCCACCTTTGCAAACCTTTCTTTGTTGCTTCACTGGGACACTGTACAGACAGCTTTACCCTGGGGAAACACTTTACTGCACTTCTATTTGAATACTGTACATAGACACCTGTCGCATCAACCATTCCAAGAAATACCATTGCCTTCTTACTGCACCTTATTGGCTATAGTTATTGAGCTCCCACTGCCGGCGAAGACCATCAGGCCTGCAACTGGGACATTGCTGTCATTACTACTTAAAGGGCCCTCATACCATTCTTGTTTAATTGATCTCTCAGGATTAAAAGTTAAATAGACTGGCCTGAGTTCCCCCTTTAGAAGTCTTGCCAGAATTAATGCTTAGCTCTTGCTTATCTTTTCAGGTCATGTTCAAGTGGTACTTCATTGTACATACGTGTATATAATATACTGTTATTGCCAAATTGTCTTAACTTGTATTAATGTGGAGGAATTCTCATGTTCTGCACGTTAATACACGTTCTACCATGCTGCGGCATGTTTTACTGTGCATCAAACTGCATTTTTTATGTGTTTTTTCCATGCAGGCCACATCAAGGGTCAAAATAATAACTTTTTTTTTTTTTTTGGATAGGCGCATTGAATTGACGTGTGTTAACATGCATTTTTGTGCATTACACTGAATAAAAATGCAGGATGCCTGGATTTTTCCTCAATGGACACCGTCGTATTAGTATGGCGCGGAGGGGGCACATAGACAACAATTATTTTTAGAGTGTTCTTGCATTGAGTCTATGTTGATCAACACCGATTAAGGCCTTATTCGCACAGGCACTCCTGTGTTTAGCTTTTCTAAATGCAGGGGATTGGGGAAGTATAAACAATTTTATTCTTCCCAGATCACTTTTTCTTGTAGTTGTTCTACAAACAGCGAAATTAATCACACCTAAACACAGGTAAAAACTGCCTGTGTTCCAGCCATACATCTCAGAATGCGTAAGGCCCTAAACATGAGTACCATGTTTAGCCCCATTTGATTAATAATTGACATGCATGGAACTGCCTGTACAGGGATGCATGGAATACCTGTGCATCCCTGGTCGGGCAAACAAAGTCCTTGCATGGTTGTAAGCTTAAAGTGTTACTAAACCCACAACAGTAAAGTCTGTATATGCAGTAAAACATGCTTTTTATACTCACTGTGGGACCTAAGGGGTTAATCTTTTGCATTGTGTATAAAGGCTGTTTGATCCCGTCTCTGATCCTCCTCTTCTTGGGGGTTGGTGTTCTGGCTCCCTCCCTATCAATCGGTTCCCCCAGAGTAACTGGTGTGCATTAACTTGTGGTTAATGTTATATGCTGGTTGCAGTGGTTCCTCTGCTTCCAATTACTTTTATCAGATTACTGATTAATTTCCCAGAAAGGGAATCCCCTCTGTACACAGAGGCACTGGCAAGTTTATTATCAAACCCACTCTTCCACTTAGCAAAGGTTCTGCTTCTCTTATTCACCTACAGGTTTAGTGTAATATCCTGTTTGTAGAGGGTCATTTCTCATAACACCATACTTGTCAACAGTCCTGATTTACCCGGGACAACACCGATTTTGGGACTCTCGTCCCGATCAGAGGCCGCTCCGATTAAAAACCTGGGATTTTGCTTTCGTCCTGGGAAATCGGGACTGTTTTTGGCACTGGAGCTGCTTCTGGCTCCAAAAATATGGCCGTCCCAGCAAGATCTCTTTCCTGCTTCCCCTGGCTCTCGGCTCAGATCCAAATACCACCCCTCCAGCCCTCTGCACTGCAGCTCCTCCCACTCTCCCTTGCAATGTTATTCGGCTGTCAACCGCCCCCGTGCGCGCCCCCTGTTTTCATGGTGTTGTACTGAGACTTTTTCCCCCCTGAAAATTGGGGCCGCGCATGGCTGTGGGGACGGTAGACTGACGAATAACATTGCGAGGGAGAGTGGGAGGAGCTGCAGTGCAGAGGGCTGGAGGGGCGGAGATTAGGAGGAACTGGAGGGCAGTAGACTGGAGGAGCGGAGTTCTGATCTCAATAGAGAGCCAGCCTGAGAGCCCACCGAGAGCCAGGGGAAACAAGTTTTCTGGGGGAAACCAATTTCGGCACAACACCGGTCTGTGAGAGGCAGAGCCAAGGTACTCTACTGCACTGGGGACACCTGATCTAAGGAGGCACTTCACTGGGGATGCCTGATGTCAGGAGGCACTCCGCTGGGAACGCCTGATGTAAGGAGGCACTCCGCTGGGGACGCCTGATGTAACGAGGCACTCCGCTGGGGACGCCTGATGTAACAAGGCACTCCGCTGGGGATGCCTGATTTAAAGAGGCACTCCACTGGCGACACCTGATGTAAGAAGGCACTCTGCTGGGGACACCTGATGTAAGGAGGCACTCCTCTGGGGACGCCTGACGTAAGGAGGCACTCCGCTGGGGACACCTGATGTAAGGAGGGACTCTGCTGGGGGCACCTGATGTAAGAAGGGATTCTGCTGGGAACACCTGATGTAAGGAGGGACTATGCTGGGAACGCCTGATGTAAGGAGGGACTATGCTGGGGACGTCTGATGTAAGAAGGGACTCCGCTGGGGACACCTGATGTAAGAAGGGACTCCGCTGGGGACGCTTGATGTAAGGAGGGACTCCGCTGGGGACACCTGATGTAAGGAGGGACTCCGCTGGGGACACCTGATGGCATCTGGTGGCAGGCGACGTGGCACGTGACACGCTCAGGGCTCCCACTGATTCTGCATTATGGTGAGTTGAACTATTTTATTTTATATTACAATGTAATAATAGAAATAATGCGCTTCAATCATCCTGACAACATAACAACCATGGTGCCGGGTTGATTGAAGCGCTAACACCAGGTGTTTGGAGTATCTTTATCTACTGATTGTTAAACTTTCTGGAATACACATATTTCTATTGGGGTGTAGGATCTGGGCCTGCTGTCCCTCCATCCCTCCTTCTTTCCTTCCTTCTCTCTCCTTCCCTCCCTATTTCTTTCTTTCTCCCTCCATCCCTCATTCATATCAGACTCAGACCACACCCCCTTGAGCCACGCCCATTTTAAGCCACGCCCACCATTTAGTTTAAACCACGCCCATTTCTCACTGTGGCGCACTCAGCGCGATGCATTTTCCTTTTCCCTCTAGGTTGAATTAATGTTTTCCCTGGAGGTCGAACTAAGGAACAGTGCTCGGAAGTGGGTAGCAGTTTGAACTAAGGAACGGTGCTCGGAGATGGGTAGGGGGTTGAACTAAGGAACAATGCTTGGAGGTGGGTAGGGGGTTGAACTAAGGAACAGTGCTCGGAGGTGGGTAGGGGGCTGATGGGGCCCAGATGCACATGGGTCCCCATCAGGGCCGGTCGGATCTAGAGCGCAGCTACTGGCAGTGCTAGGGTGGAATTGTATACTGCACTGCACAGAAATTAAGTAACAGTAACTTTGTTAACAGCAGCGCATCGGTCCTTGCAGGGTCCATGGCCACCGCAGATTTTTTTACTAACTTGAGTAACTGCTGCTCTCACGTCCCTCCCTGACCGGCCCCGATGGCTTGGCTCGGCTCCAGTGTCCCTCCACCTGTGTACTGGAGATGTAGATCCAGCCGGCGCCGCCCACTCAAGTAGTGAAGTAGTGGTGGAGTCCTGCGTGCGGACTGTGGAGTGATCTGTTAAAGGGACTGGGATTGACTGTGCTGTGCAGCGGCCGCCCAGCAAGGGAGAACGGAGAAGAACAGGCAGCCCAGGAGGAGGAAGCTCGCTCAGCCTCAGATGAGGCAACAAGACAATAAGTTAAATGGTAGGTGCTTCTAGCTAGTACAATTATACATATAATGTGTTCATGTAATTTTAAAACAATTCTCATTTATATAAGCATGCTGATGAAAGGATCTATATAGAGTGGACTAAATTATTCATTAATATTAATTTGTGTGTGTGTGTAGTTAAAGTGGAGTTCCGCTCAAAAGTGGAACTTCCACTTATCCTTCTCCTTCCCCCCCCTCTGGTGCCACATTTAGCACCTTTCAGGGGGGAAGCGGGAATGGGTACCTGAATTTGACAGGTAACATTTCCCACTTGGCCGTGGCCCCGTCTCCCGCAAGTTCGGCCCCCTCTGCTGCCGGTCCAAGTAGGAAGCTCAGCACACTTTGCGCATGCGCAGTAGGGAACTGGCTGTGAGGCCAAAAGGCTTCACTTCTGGGTTCCCTTACCAAGAGTGGCGGCAGCTGCACCCGACAGCCGATCTGAAGTTCGGTTGCGGTGCTGACATCGCGGGCATAGCTCCCAACTGTTTCTGATTTGGAGGGACTGTCCCTCATTTGGAGCAATGTCCCTCTGTCCCTTTTTCCTCCTCATTGTCCCTCATTTTGGTCTGTTCTATATAATTGTATATAAAATGCACTTTTTATGTTTCAAAAAGTGTTTCCCAGTGCTAACTCTTTCATCCAGATTCTAAATTGCTGCATTTGTAAATTTTAAAAGCCAATATAAAGGAATAGTAGTGGTAAAAAAAAGCCATTGTGGATTTAATTAACCTTTTTTTTGGTTAATTCTCCTTTAAGGGGGTGTGTCAGTGGGGCATTACTTATGCCTACATATGTATGCTAGTAGTTGTCCCTCATTCCCATCTCAAAATGTTGGGAGGTATGATCGCGGGCTCCCAGGACAGGTAAGTGTCCTAATATTAAAAGTCAACAGCTGCAGTATTTGTAGCTGCTGACTTTTAATTCTTCGTGGGGGGGGGGGGCAGACCTCCGCTTTAACCTGCTAGGATTGGGAGCAGGTGCTGGCTCTGAAATGTAGGTCAGTAAAAAGTTGATCAATGTATGTCGTGAATTTATTTTTTGGATCATTCAACAGCTTTATAGCCCTTTCACGCTGACAGTGCGGGGGTGTCAGCGGTAAAGTGCCGCTAGTTTTAGCGGTGCTTTACTGTCGTTTTAGAGGTGCTTTTGGGCCACCAGCGGGGTGCCTTTAACCCCCGCTGGCGGCCAAATAAAGGGTTAAAAGCGCCGCTGCTGAGGCGCTTCGTTGGCGCAGCCCATTGATTTCATACACCTCTCCTAAAGCGCCCCAAAGATGCTGCTTGCAGGACTTTTTTTTACGTCCTGCCAGCGGAGCGCCACCATGGCTGATTGCTGGTGTGTGCAGCAGCCGCCCAGCTGGGGATCCTGGGAGTTTGTGGCTGCTGGGAGTGGGTGTACTGTCACTGTGCTTTGCCAACCCTTTTATTCATTATCTCACTTGCACAAAACCTGTGAAATAATGAGAGTGATACACAGGACAAGGCTCTACCAATTCTAATAAACAAATAATCTGATAACACATCTAATAAACGAATAATCTAATAATAAATCTATCAACTATTTATACTTTAATTCTTGAGAGTAGGTGCGAAAATTGGGACAGGCTTGTAGGGGCCCCAGTGCATTACTTTGCCCAGGGGCCCATGATGCTGTTAAGATGGCCCTGTGAACCAAGGAACAGTGCTCGGAGGTGGGTAGGGGGTGGACCCAAGGAACAGTGCTCAGGGGTGGGTAGGGGGTGGAACCAAGGAACAGTGCTCGGAGGTGGGTAGGGGGTGGAACCAAGGAACAGTGCTCGGAGGTGGGTAGGGGGTGGAACCAAGGAACAGTGCTCGGAGGTGGGTAGGGGGTGGAACCAAGGAACAGTGCTCAGGGGTGGGTAGGGGGTGGAACCAAGGAACAGTGCCCGGAGGTGGGTAGGGGGTGGAACCAAGGAACAGTGCTCGGAGGTGGGTAGGGGGCGGAACCAAGGAACAGTGCTCGGAGGTGGGTAGGGGGCGGAACCAAGGAACGGTGCTCAGAGGTGGGTAGGGGGCGGAACCAAGGAACGGTGCTCGGAGGTGGGTAGGGGGCGGAACCAAGGAACGGTGCTCGGAGGTGGGTAGGGGGCGGAACCAAGGAACGGTGCTCGGAGGTGGGTAGGGGGCGGAACCAAGGAACAGTGCTCGGAGGTTTGTAGGGGGCGGAACCAAGGAACAGTGCTCGGAGGTGGGTAGGGGGTGGAACCAAGGAAGGGTGCTCGGAGGTGGGTAGGGGGCGGAACCAAGGAACAGTGCTTGGAGGTGGGTAGGGGTGGAGACAAGGGGTGATGCAGAAAGGGAGAGTTCCTGCATCTATTCTCCTAGAAAAAGGACCTGGTTATACACTTGCCAAAGTCCCAAAATTATCTTCACTCCTGAGCACTATTTACAAGGACAACTTTAGTCAATAGGAGTAGATGTGCACGCCACCTAGCGGCTGCTGGGAAGAAGCAGCACGCACAGCTGAGTGGATGCCGGGGATGTCGCCTAGCGGGTAACCGTGTCATCAGACAGCTGCTGGGGCGCGGCTGTGTCATGGAGGGGGCGGGGCCGTACTCCTGATCTATGGGCACTGAAGGAAATGAGGCAGTGACAGAAAGCATGGAGCGTCCTGGCAGGTCAGCGCTGGAGGAGCCCCGTCCACATAGCAGACCGCAGGAGCAGCCGTACGACTGTGCAGAGCCATGGAGAGGAGGCGGGGGAGGAGCGGTGCTGCTATCAGACTCTCACACATACAATGTACAGAGCACGGCTCAGACCCAGGTAAGACCCTTCTCACTCTGCCTCATACCCAACCTGTCACTTCTCACTGACACCATACTGTCCTGGGGGGCCAACTGGACGAGGCGCTGTGATTTCATAATGGGACCTTCCTAATGTTTGTGTTCTTTCACAGTCTGTGTGAGGTTCAATCATATGGCAATGTAACCTTTGTACCCTTGTGTCATGTCACATTCCATCATTAGTAACACTAATCTATATATATATATATATATATATATATATATATATATATATATATATATATTATAAATTTGGTGATGGAATGTGGATAAGGTGGCATATTGTTGCTCCGAGCAACAAGAGTGGTGATTCCCTAGATCAGTGATGGCGAACCTTGGCACCCCAGATGTTTTGGAACTACATTTCCCATGATGCTCACCCACACTGCAGAGTGCAAGGAGCATCATGGGAAATGTAGTTCCAAAACATCTGGGGTGCCAAGTTTCGCCATCACTGCCCTAGGATCATGACAGTTGCACTTCACCAGTAAGGTGCTGGATGCTTTACAGCTGTCAGTACGTAGTAAACATTGTTGTGATCCTACAGCTGCAGTGTGATGATGTCCCTCTTTGGATGTGTTTTCCACATCTGCTGGTTACTGTGATGATCCACCCCTCAGTCATGCTGACGACCCCCTTTCCCCACAGCTATGAACTCCTGGTGCTACGGGGGGGGGGGGGGGGGTAATAGTGTTAATAGCCCTTTTCTGTCTCCTCAGCCATTCGCAAAACTCCTAGTATACTTCTCGCAGAATTGAGATTAGCGATCCTGTCATTCATCTGCCTCTCCTCCATTCTCAGAAAGGCTTGCATTCTGGAAGAAGAATACTAGGAGTTTTGTGAATGGACAAGGAGACGGGTAAAGGAGATCCTGTCATTCATCTGCCTTTCCTCAGTTCGCAGAACACCTTGCGTTCTGTAAGAATACTAGAAGTTTTGAGAATGGTCGGGGAGACCTGAAAGGGAGGGCGCTCGGCACGATCCTTCTCCACCATCACAGAGAGGTGGATTGTTACATTAGACAGCAGAACATGGTATACACCTCATTAGAGGAGAATTATTATACTGGTGCTGTAGTATACTCTCCCACCTCAAAAAAATGTGTTCCAAAAATTCAGCTTTACACAGAACCTTTTAGTCTCCATCTACACTCGTGCGACTTGTCATGCAGCTTTGGACCAGCTTTGGTCTGACTTTCATGCAACTTGAGGGCCAAAGACTTCAATGTTAATCCTCAAAAGTTGCTTGAAAGTCATACCTGCATGTTATACAATGCAACAGTTGTCCTTTATCTTATTCTTAGTCTTAGTCTTATTCAAGTTGCACCCTTTCAAAGTTGCACTCCAAAGTTGGCGAAACTTTGGCCTCGAAAAAACACTTTGCCCCATTGCATTCCTCCCCTTTTCCAAGGTTAAAAAGGCAACGTGTGTGTGTGTGTGTGTGTGTGTGTGTGTGTTTCTTTTGCATTCCATACCAGCCCCTGCCTTAGTTCTGACCTAGGCAAGGATGACATAAACTCAGTGCCAGATTAACAAATAGGCATCTCCTTAAGGGACCCTCAACAACTGATCAAAATAATATTGACTTGCTCTTGAAAGATTACAATGAAGTTTTTTCTGTTTACAAAAGATCTAAAAAAAAATCAAACTTCTTTGTAAATTTTGTCCAAAATGTATCCTGCCACGTAGTTTTTGATTTAAAAAAATTTCAATTTAGTGTATATTGGTTTGCATAAAAATTATAGCGCCTACAAATCTATATTTTTATTATTATACTAATGACGGTAATCAGTGATTTATAATGGGGCTTCTGGACTAACTGATGCTGCGGGTAGCTGACTAACTGCCGCTGACATCACCAGTGACATTATTACAGGGAACAGTGATAATACACTGGCTGGGAAGGGGTTAATATCTAGGGCGATCAAGGGGTTAAAAGTGCACCTAACAATGTGTGTACACTGTGCTGCTTTTTACTAAAGATCTATCAGTTTTTCATCCCTGCTTTGCAGGGATTTTAAACTGACCGATCTGTACAGAGCTCTGTATTTACCAACAGTAGGTCTGGGACTTGCTGACCAGGTCCTGCTGTGTACAGTCACAGCGGGATGCGTGTGCCCTAAACCCAGAAGTAGGCAGCGTACAGGTACTTCACTTTGCCTACAGCAGTTGCTTGCCCGCAGTACATGGCAGGTGGACAGCAAGTGGTTGAACACTTTTATAGCGAAAATACAGTATTAATGTAATTTACCCAATGACAGCTTAAAGTTTAAAAACCATAGACATTAGGTTCACATTAGTTTCTCTCCAAAAACTCCTCTTTTAGCTGTCAGTTTTTAAAAAGTGTTGGTGCAACTTATGTATGTGCATCTCCATCTAGTGGATGACGTGCACACTACTAGCCAATGTTCTACTAGAGCTTGTACTTGAAACCTCCAGAAACCAGCGAGGGGGGGGGGGGGGGGAGACAAGGTTTCGACAAGGTTTTAAACCCTGCTCCTGGAGCTTCTTGGGATATCCATGTCACATAACCCAGAAGGCCTCACCCGGAGAAAAGATGGGATGCCACTTTATTAAGGGGCTATCTGTAAGGGACAGATTGACGTAAGAAAGAGACAGCGGTTTGCATGGTGCAGTGGAGTATTACCAGGGGACAATGCTGGATTCGCTGGACATGTGGGTATGTTAACTGAGGATAACCTAGGGAAGAATAGACTGGAAAAAAAAATAACACAGGGAGGTGATGTTCTTCTTTAAATTTGACTACTGACATTTAAATTAATGTAGGGGATATAGAGGTCTTCATTAATGGCCATTTGTTCTAAAAATTCAAATTTCCTGGTTATCATGCTAATCCAATAGCTAGTCAATACCTTCTGTTGCAGAGACTTGCATTGCTGGCACTCTGTCAACACCCTTTTACCCCCTCACTCCCTTTTCTCCCAAACTTGGGAGCTTTTAACAAGTAGGACTGCTTCTCTAGAACATCTGGGTGACACACACACAACTTTATTTAGGTTGCAGTCAGGGGTGCTGATAAACCCCAGTACAACTGTGAAAAACAAAAGCCCAAAGGCTGGAGCTGCACTGGAAAAAACGTGTAAGCGAGTGATAAATACTGAAAAGGGCTGCCAGCACTTGAAAGTCTAGTATCAAACTCAAAACATAAATAAAAACACAATAGATGCAGTGCTAAAATAACAAATGAGATCAGAACTAAAGAGTGAATGCAAGAAAAAAACTTAGAAAACTAAAGCAGAGTCTCATTAAGACTCCAGCATAGCTCAATGGCAAATAATCATGTGACAAATTATTTAACAAGTGAGATATATACAAATAAAAATAAAAGTCCCATTAGGTTTCCAATCCATGAATTAACAAGGAAATCACACCCATCCGTGTAAATACAGGAGAAAAGAGAGCTGTAGAGGATATCCTTCGTATAACTCCATACCCAAAGTGAATAAGGTGGTCTGCTTACCAGATGGCGATGACTGCTATTACAGCAGTCTCGCCCAGCATAGGGAAATCTGTTTCCCCAGAACATGGTACCGGAACAGCAACTATGAGCAGGTAATAATTCTCGGAAACATAAAACGAAAGACTTCCATAGTACAGTATGTAGATAAAGGGTAATTCAATAAGAACAGAAATAATCGCACTTACAAAGTCAAATCAAGTCAATCACAAGCGATAAGGTATAGCATAAAATCAGGTCGCGGTGTCTTCATCGGCCTGACACGGATTTTTCTCTGGCCGGGAATGAGCACACCATCTGTAGCCGGTGTCTCGTGTCCTGATTGGATAGATTGATAGCAGCGCAACCGTTGGCTCCCACTGCTGTCAGTCAAATCCAATGATGCGGCACCTGGGGGCATGGCAGAATCCTGCATTCTGTGTGAATGGACACAGATGTGGGGCTCAGGAGCGCGCCAGCACCGGTGTCCGCCAAGGAGAGCGCTTCTCCAACGTTGACACTCGATGCAGGGAGGAGCCACCAGTGCTGCTACTTACCTGAACCCGATCTTTCCAGCTTAAGCCGCTGTCTCGGGTCCTCATTGTATAGATTGATGGCAGCAGGAGCCATGCAGCAGGAGTCCATCAAATCCAGGGGCAGGGGCAAGCCTTGCTGCCTATGTCAATGGACGCAGCAGCAGGACTCAGGAGCGTGCCCGCACAAGTGCCCCCATGGAAAGCGACTCTCTGTGGGGGGCACTCGAGAAGAAGAGGAGCCAGGATCGCCTCTGAGGGACCACAGAAGAGTAGGATCAGGGCCACTCTGTGCAAAAGGTAAGAAGAGGTATAACATGTTTGTTTGTCAAACTTGGCAAACTTTATGGTGGTACATTTATTTTCATGGCCTGCCCTGCCTACATCCGCCTGAAATAAGTGTTGCCATCAGATTACAACACTGGTTATCGCATTTGAGCCTTTTATCACATCAGTCAGATCAAGGACGTGCATTGCATATAAAACAGAGTTGTGTTTTTCCCTTAACTTTTCTGAAAATGATAACATGTAGACACGTGTATGTATCGTATTGCAGTAGTGTGGGATTTGTCACCTGGCTTTCAGCATATCTGGTGAATGTGTATTTGATTTAAAATAGGCAGCATGTTACTGTTGACACTTCAATTCAAGTGTACCCACCCATATCAGAGCTATCATATTCTGGTTGCAGGCTCAAGAAAGGCAAATTGTTAAAGTGATTGCAAAGTCTCCTTATTTAATTTTTTTAATTAAAAAAAGAGAACAAATCTGTTATACTTCCCTGCTCTGTACAGTGGTTTTGCACCCCCTTTTCTCGTGTCCCTCCTCTGTGCTCCTGGCCCCTCCCTCTTGTTGGGTGCTCCCCCCAGCAAGCAGCTTGCTATGGGGGCACCCGAGCCGAGTCACAGCTCTCTGTGTCCATTCAGACATGGAGCTGTGGCCTGGCCCCGCCTCCTTTCTTTTCTCATTGGCTGACTGACTTTGACAGCAGCGGGAGCCAATGGCGCTACTGTCTCAGCCAATGAGGGGAATCCCGGACAGCCGAGACATTCCCACAACATCGCTGGATCTAGATGGGGCTCAGGTAAGTATTAGGCGGGCTGCTGCAGACAAAAGGCTTTTTATCTTAATGCATATCTGCCTTTACAACCCCTTTTAAGAGCTATCGGCTTTGCAATGAACAAATCTCCTACGTAGGCAAAAACTACAGTAGACTGTTATATATTTAAAGGAAATTTTCAAGGTAGCCAGGAACCAGCAGCACAAGATACACAGCACACTAAAGCGGATCTTCTCCCTCTACATAAAGTTCCTCCCCCTCCTCCTACAGAAATAGCACTGTCTTCCTTTTTGGAATAGTAAAACTAAGGATAAACTGCCCCTTCGGCTGCAAGCGTGAATAAAACTTAAAACTCAAACTATTTAATGTATTGCATTTTACCAGTTGTTTGGTGTGGTGGCTAAATACTTGTTTGTTTTTTTTTTTCTTCTTCTGTGGCCCTTTTTTTTTCCACTGTATGATGATCCTGCCAGTAATGCATTTCCTGTCCTAGAGTAACAACGCTCGCACATTGTACTGTATCTAGGAAGAGTGTTTCCAGACTGGGATAGGAATTGTTAGGACTGGCTGTCTGAAACCACTCTAATCCATTCCTGCATGATGCGTCGCCTTTTTTTTTTTTTTTTGTACAACCGCATAGGGCAGCCTGTTCACTTGAATGGACTGTCCTATGCACGACAAACTTGCCAAAGTAGCTTCTGTACCATTTTTCAGTAGTGTGTGTGTGTGTGTGTGTGTGTGTGTGTGTGTGTTTTATTCTTTTTTTGCAAATGCACGTTTTTCACACAACAAAAAGCAGTATTGCTACCTGTGTTTGGATTTCATTAAGAAATAATTGCACTGCAAATGCAGTGCATGCTTTGGTGCACATTTCATGTGTTTCTGGAACACAAAGGTGTGAATAGAGCTTAAAGCTTTTTTACGGTTTTGGATAGAAAGTGATGGGAGATCCAAAATGTTTGAGTTGTCTGCAGAGTTGGAGGTGAGGAGAGATCTTCCAGATGGCGCAACTGGTAAGGCAACAACTGTCTGGGAGGGAATTCCCCTTGCATGCTGAAAGAAGACTTGAAATAAAATCACGCCAATAGGATACAAACAGCTAATTATAATTTTTAACACCTCTCTATTATATCCAGAGCTATAAAGAAAAGGCTTGGCTAGCGGTACACTTTAATGGAAAATTCTAGTAATAGACATATATATTTTTTCTTCAAATGAATCATTGCAATTCTCATTTCAAAAATGGAACCATGATCATCGTCCATAGTTCCACCATTGTAAGATCATGTCTTGGGGCACATCTGGCTGTCATATGTAGAGGAAGAATGTTTGCTACTGTTTCTCATGTGACTTTCCTAACACATGAAAGCAGCACACACATACACCGTTAACTGCTTCAGGATCAGCCAGGTTGTAAATAAAAATTCCAACAAGCTGTAAAAGCTCTGCACACAATAAAGAAAACTTCCAGCGTCAGAAGTGGCCTAGTGGCTCAAGCATGGCATCGGGTCATCCTTATCGGGTTGGGATTTTTGCTCCATTTATGGCCTAAGGTTATCGTGTGTTCTGATGCATTGAAGGGCACAAATATTGGCTGATCACAATTAAAAGGGAACCTAAGGGTACATTCACACCTGCGTTTTGGCCCAACAACATGTACATGTGAGATCCCCAGCGATAAGCTGCAGGAAGCAGCCCAATTTCTGACATCCTCCTAAAAATACCAGTGTCTAACTGTCTTTGGTTTCAGTACATTGGGTCACTGACCCTGAGAGAGAATTTCACCAAAACTTCATCTTCAATGGCCTCCATATAGCCCCAGCTCAGGGCTTGCTTGAAAAAATTATATATTGTTATATGGGGGTGCTTAGCTCAATGTCCACGCCAGACAGGAACTATATTTTATAAAAAAAAAAAAAAAAAGTCAATCCAGGTTTCCCACGTAGGGGGTTTCAACTTCGGCTTCTCTGGCTTTTCTGACTCCCTCAGCCTCGGTTACAGGCCCTCTTCTGGACTCTCAAATGGGGTTCTCCAGTCCCCTCAAGCTTGCTCACTCTGCCAGAGACCTCCCTTCAGTCCCCTGGACACACTTGCCACAGTCTCCTAGACCCTCTCTTGGTCTCCCAGACTCTTGTAGCTTTCCATACTTTCCCAGTCCTTGGGCAAAGAACCCCCCCTCACAAGGGATGCAGTCTCACACGGGCTGTAGGCAACTAGCAAAGCCTTGACACCGGAATGAAGGTTCTGCCCCAACCAATACAATTTTACAACCATCAAGCTCCTGAACTACGAAGTCCGGAGACAACATACAGCAAAAATTTGCTAAATTCTCCCTATTGCAGGTCACAATATGTTTTATAGTTTACGATCAAAAAGATCTATGATTTGTGTTTGAGGTTGTTTTGTGATTTGCAATCCTCATGCTGCATATCCAGGAAGATCACTGTTATTTTACTGCAATGTCTGGATTACCTACCTGCTTCAAAACTTGACGCTGTCCTTGGATGTTGGAGACGGTGGGGAATGATGTACCCTGTACTGTTGTACCTGTAAATTCTTCACTATTAGTAAGCTGTGGAAGTGGTAATACCGATGCAGTAGCATAATTCACATTATGAAATATGTACACCACAATAAGAGGCGATGTAAAGGCCATTTTGATTATCATGTTACGTGCTTGAGAAAAAAAAGCATTTTCTTAGCATGATTTATTTTGACGGGTTCACTTTTTTTTTTTTTTATTTTATCTTAGTAAATAGTTTATGCTGGCAATGACAGGCAAGTACTTTAAATGGACACTAATTTCTACATCTAAGAGTAAGAGCTTACAATGACTAATATCAGCAAGGTTGATTTATTTAGCAATTAGTGGGCAGTTACCAAGGTGTGTGCTTGAGATTTAAAGCTGTGTTTAATTGCTGGGAAGTGGTTCTGTTACCCGTACAGATCATAGCCATAATTGTAGCTTTAATTTCTTTTACATTCTGGTAAACATTATTAGAGAGGCTGCATCATAAGGTCATGGCCGAGGCCGAGGCGTGCCTTAGATCAGTCAGTGGCTGATTCACATTTTGTTTTCCTCTTTCCTTTAAAAAAAACTTTTATGATTCCATTCAAATTACTTAATTCTTTCCAACAATACAAGCCAGTTTTTATCAGCCTCTAAATATTCAAATACAAATGGATATCATAGAAAAAAAAATGTATGGATGCATACTTCAAAACAAAAACCTTGATTTAAATGCAGAATTAATCAGAAGAGCAAATAACGTTTTTGTAAGCTGACTTGAGTTCAACTTCAAAGCGTTGGCAAGCCAACTAAAGAAATGGGACCCTCTGCATAGATATGACCCTATGCATTTTAGCCATAATGTACTAGTATGCACTGCATAATAACACATTATGACAGACTTGCCGACAATCCGAGCACTCCAGCGCTGTGCTCTCTCCTGCTTCCAAGCTTTTCCATGTTCGCCCGGTCTTCATCGTTTTGTATTTTTGGCCATTTGAATGGCTGGGCAGGGGTGACATCACTCCCGCGAATGCATATGGGAGTCGCATCACTACAACACAGAGAGCCGGCCATAAATGTGGTCTGAGCTGCACATGTGCGGTTCATATGCATTGCTTGCTGTCAGGGAGGGAGAGTTATGATGAGACATTTAGGCTCTCTTCTGTTATAAAAACCCTGCCTGTCAGCGTTTTTTCGTTTTGTAATTTTATGACTTTACTCCAACTTTAACCACCTCAATACCAGACACTTTTATTTATCATTTTTTTTTTTTTAGACCAATATAGCTTTCTTTTGGTGGTAATTAATACTGTTTTTTTTTTTTTGGGGGGGGGGGGGGGGTTGCTGCTATATAAGTGAGAAAAAAATACCAAAAATTTTGCATGTATTTTATTTTGAAAATTGATCAGTACTGATGGCCTGTCCCATTTCTTGAGCACATAAAATGGCAGGAAAGTACAAATGCCAATTACCAAATTCTCTTTCTCTTTCTCTGTACCGGGGCAGGCAGGATGTCATAGGACATTCACTCAGGATGGGAGAGCTCCCGCTCATTCATCATTCTGCAGTAGGCCGGACGTGAAGCGGTTAAATTATATTAATATTCCTCTAAAATGTCCTTCGCCTTTTTGTGTTTTTACCTGATGTGAAGTTACTGTATAGGTAAATTCAAGGTAATATGTCAAATGTTACATCCTCTTACAGCACAACTTGATTGTGTTTTTATATAAACCTTCCTATATTCAGTAAGCCAGTGGAGGAGGAAAACTGCCTACATGTCACACGGTGGGACTATCTGTCGTTGGTGAGAGAGTGTAACCCTGGCATACCATCCAAGAAGTGAAAACTAACCAAACTGGTCAACTACAGCCCTTGCGGCCTGACCTCTGAGGAAGAGGTTGGGTGTCATGGGCCATCATACAACCTAAAACTACAACAGCAGCTATAAAAATGGAAAGTTCTGAGACACACAGCAAGGTGAAGTAAATTGGGCCCATCTAAAATGCACTTACTATGGAGCCACTTTAGTATAATCCATCAAAATGCAACTAAAGAGGGTTCCCTCACTCCACCCTTCTTTGTACTTTGGAAATTTCTGATACCAAAGTATTTTATTGGCAAATGGAGCATAAAACACAGCATACATAGTCACAGAAATACAAAGATGAACGTTACAACATAACTAAATGTTAAAGCCATTCTCGTGAAGGAGCGATAAGTCTGAGGAATCATACAATTCTAGTTTCAGGTCGAATGTTGCCTAATGTCACCTAACCTATTCCTCAGTTCCAGACAGTCAGGACTGGAGTTGGGCAGTTTGAGCTGCTTTCACCACTTGAATGGTAGGCGAAAACTTTCTTTATTTTGATACATGCATAAAAGGGTTCAGAGGTGGAAACCTGTCTTGCGGCATTTATCTGATGGCATTTTCTATATTTCATGGACTTGGATGAGCAGATTGGCGGGCCTAGGTGTTTATAAATTGGAGACAAAGCAGGTCAAAAATGGCATCTTCTTGTCAGATGTTGCATTTGGGAGCATTGCATTTTCAGTGAACGTTTCTGCTTGATGAGACCTAGCTACATGAGTCCAAAAGCAGACCTAAATTTTAAAGAGTAAAAATGCACAGTCCAATGTGTGTCCTCCCTCACAGCATAGCCATAAATGATACCTACACTGTGCAAAAAAATCCTATATTGTAAATATGACAAATAGAATCCCCCAGCACTTACTGACTATATGTGGCTTCTGAATGGATTTTGGAAGGTTGATGAAATCAGGTTTCCTCCTCTATATAGCTACGGAACATGCTTTTCATAAAACTTTGCATCCCCTGATTCTTCTGGTCTGATTTTTTTTTTTATTTTAGCGCACCGGAATTGCATACATAATATAATTCAGAAGAAATACTTAGTCCTTGTAGCAGAATGCTACCTGGACTATGGTAAAATGACCATCACATGGACTGTTTTCAAAGACTACACAGTGTAGTTGATTACAAACATTCATATTTCATGTATCTTATATTTTTTACACAACCTGTAAAAAGGTCCTGTGGTTTGACTGTATTAAGGGGAGGGGGGAGCAGAAGAAGCAGCTGGATAGAAATTAAATATTGTAATATAGGCCTGGCGCTGGCTCAGCCAGTAAGGAGGGAGAGTCCCCTGAGAACCGAGGCTCTCGTGCATAGTGCTGGAGGAAGATCGGGCTCAGGTAAGTATTGGGGGGGGCGGGGCAGGGCTGCTGCACACAGACGGTTTATTTACCTTTGTGCATATGCATGAAGGTAACAAAACCTTGAGTCTTTAGAACCACTTTGAAGTGATTTGTATAGTGTGTGTGTGTTTTTTTTTTTTTTCCTCTCTCTACTAAAATAATAAACATGTTATACTTGCCTGCTCTGTGTAGTGGTTTTGCACATGACCACTTGAGAAAAGCAGCTCGTTTTGGCTGTGAGCACTTTCCACAGACAAGCAACCGCAAGAGAAATTCAGGGGGAAGGGGAGTTGTCAGCCTCTAAATTCCTCTTGTCCTTGCTTTATTGTGGAAAGTGTTCAGATGGGCAAGGCAAAACTTGGGTAATAAACTCTCTGAGGGAAGGGGGTTTCAATTATATATGCAGATCCAGAACAACACTAATATGTAACATTTGTGTAGAGAACCTTTTTATATGTCTCTGTCCCTCTTTTACCTGAGTATTAGGCCTCTTGCACACTGCAGCTTTAAAAAGCTAAGTACAGTCTTTTTTTTTTTTTTTTTTTTTTTTTTTTTTTTTTTTTTTACTGAGGTAGAGTACAGCCCCTTAACCACTTGCCGACCGGCTCACGCCGATATACATCAGCAGAATGGCACTTCTGTGCAAACTGACGTACCTGTACGTCAGTCCGCAAAAGCAGGATAGCGGGCGAGCGCCTCAGGAGCAGCATTTTCCTGTTCTGCCTGTAACATGACAGATCTTCTGTTCCCTGTCATCAGGAACAGTGATCTGTCATGTCAGTGGTCATGCCCCCACCCCCACAGTTAGAACACGCTGAAGGAACACACTTAACCCCTTGATTGCCCCCTAGTGTTTAACCCCTTCCATGCCAATGAAATTTGTACAGTAATCGGGGGCTATTTTTAGCTCTGATTGCTGTATAAATACCAATGGTCTCAAAATAGTGTAGAAATCGTAGATCGCCACCATTACTAGAAGAAAAAAAAATTATAAAATAAAAATGCCATAAATCTATCCCCTATTTTGTAGAAGCTCTAACTTTTGTGCAAACCAATCAATATACACTTATTGCGATTTTATTTTTTTAAATGTAATATAACATTATATAATATTTTTATAATTTTTTTTTTTTTTTTTTATTTCAAAATTGTCGGTCTTTTTGTTTTTATAGCACAAAAACTGCAGAGTTGATCAAATAGGACGTCAATTTTGTTTGGGTACAACGTCACACGACCACAAAATTGTCAGTAAAAGCAACACAGTGCCGTATCTCAAAAAAATGCTCTGCTCATTAAGGGGTGTGAGAGTGAGAGCCCCTGTCTTAGTGAAAATGTGTGTAAAATGGACACAGGACTCTCAAAGAAGCAGTTTGAGAAGTTCCAGCAAAAGATTGGTGAGCAGAGAAAACTATGCTTTAAGTTTTTTTCTCTGGATTTTGTAAGTCTGGATTGGGGCTGGAAACTTGAAGACTCCAAAGAGCATTGGGAGGGATGGAGTCTTCAGTCATGTGTCCGGGTTTTCCAGAAGCCTGTTATAAGGCAGAGCTGAGCATAGCTCAGTGTGTGTGGAAAAGGAGTTGGAGCAGTTGCTGCAGACAGGAAGGAGGTGTGCTACTATTTAAGAACCCAGGCAACATCCTTGAGATAGTATTCCGTGTGGGAGAGGTTCCAGGTCAGTGGACTGAGAGAGTTGGGCCAGCTGAGAGAGTCGGGGAGACCATAGCTGAGTCAACTGGAAGAGAGAGTCTTGGGGACCAGAGGGGACCGTGAGTCTTGGAGTGTGGAAGCCTGGAGTGTCAGGAGAGCTCCTTCCTAGAGGTCAGGAGTGGGCCTGTGCAGCAAGGAACTGCCCCCAAGGCTGAGCGAGCCTTAAGAGCCAGGTGGATTGGCATTTTTCAGTTGTTGTTTTGGGAGAAGAAGCCCTGTGTGAACTTTCATCTGTTTCGATAAAAGTGGGCTACCACGCCCTTAAACCTTAGTTCCTGTTGGCTGTGAACTCACTTAAAACTCATTTATCACTGAGCTAGACCTCTTCCAGGGCTGAAGTGGTTAATTGTAATGTGCCTATGTAAACAAGCACCGTGCATTCGTCAGTAAAAAAAAAAAAGTAGAAAAATCCAGCTTTTTTTGGTCAGTAATCTACGCCTCATTCCTGCAAATGCCCATTAACCTATTGTGCAGAATGAGTGCGTGAAAATGCGCAAATGAATATATGGGGAAATGTTCGTAAATACGCGCAAAGACATACAAAAAATTTTTTTTAAAAAGTAGATGCTCAAACAGGAGTATCATGTGCAAGAGGCCTTAGATGCACTAAAGACGTGTAGCATCTATCAAATAATTTTTACCTTAGAGCCCTATATAGTAGAGGCCGAAAGACTGCAATCCATCAGGTTCAACCTCTCACAACTGCATATTTGACAAGTACGTTATGAGCCTGTCTGTGTTTGGAAAGCTCTAGTGACCTACACCCACTAGTTTAGATCAGTGGTGTATTTAGGTTTTGCGCTGCCCTAGGCCTGACTAAACTTGTGCACCCCCTAATTTAAATATGACTCACCCCTTCCTGCTTAAGACCCGCCCTGTCATCTGTAAACCTCATCCTTTCCTCTTTAGGCTCCACCTCTTCCTCTTAGAGCTCCACGTCTATTGTATATTGTCCTTACTTATAGGCATTGTTTGTTGTTATCCAATTTCAAGGATTCAATATTTGAGGAAACTTTGGTTGCCCTATAATACATTGTGTCTTGCATTGGTTCCAATTGTAGGCTTTGTCCGTTGCAATTGTGCGCCATATCCAGTTCATGTCCTGACTCAAACAGTCAGTATTAATTTTAGTAATTTTTTAATATGTTACTCATATTTTTTGTATCAATAAAATTCAATCTTTTCAACTACCTATATTGCACTTTATTGGCTGCTTAAAAGCCCCGATAGGGGGTTTTCATATTTTTTCGAGCTCCACGTCTTTCTCTCTGTATATTAAGCCCAGGTTCACATTAGGGCGGGCTTGAAATCGTGCGATTTCACTGAACTCGCACAATTTCAAACTGGCAATGCAGTCAGACTTCGGGAGCGATTTGACAGACATCTGTGTGGGTTCATGCACAGATGTCTATTCAGACGCGCCTGAAGTCACCAAAAGTAGTACAGGAACTACTTTTGGGAATCTGTGTGGCGCTGCAAAGTCGGCGTTGCACCGATTCTAACGGTGCAATTGCTGTCGATTTGGCATGCGATTTGACATGCCAAATCGGCCCAGTGGGATTAAAGTGGGTACCAAGTGCGGTCTCACCAGTGCCCATCAGTGCTGCCTCACCAGTGCCCATACAGGTGGTGAGGAGGCAGCATATTGCTGCCTCCACTGCCTGTCAATTGCCCTATCTCATCCTTCCCGCAGGCAGTTCAACTGCCTTCTGCAAACCGCTGTGGGTGTCATTACAAAGTTAATGAGACCCTCAGATCGCAGTGTGACCTGTGGATTTGTACAGGAATCAGATCCCATAGGTAAGAACACCCATGCGATCTGATTCCAGTGTGGGGAAAATTAAGTCCCTGCACCTTTTTTCTATCTGAGTTCAGCCATACAACTGTATGGCTGAACTCGCATTGCTCAGACATTGATGTGGTCGGCACCTGTTGTGCGGGTGCAAATCACATGTGATGTCTGAGATCACACAAGTCGGAACCTAGGCTTATACCAGAAGCACCAGCCTGCAGATGTTAAGCTGTAAAGAGTTAACCATTTAGGTAAACAGCAGTGTACATGTGTCCATTGAAGCAGAGTAAAGAAGCACAGTCCTCCCCTAGCACTGAGGACACACAGGGTTAATTACCAGAGAGTTCTATTTCAGACAACAGGGAGATATGAGAAACAAATTGGGGAAAGCTGTGGCACAGATAAGCGGTGGCATGTGGTTTGCAAGGAGAGACAGTGAGGATCAGTATCTTACTCTAACCCCTTCCAAGTCAAGTATACAGAATCTGCTGAAGCCACAATCCGACTGCTCCATGTGCACCTGGGCTCTCTCTGTCTCTCTGTTTCTCTGTCTGTCTATCTCTCTGTCGAGAGAGACTGAGACTCTGAAAGCTGCAGCCAGCATCCCTGGCAGGGCAGGGTGGCTTTTTTTTTTTTTTTCCCGCCCCCTCCTTGTTGGCCAAGACACAGCACTGGTTCAGATACTACTACAAGTTCAGGGTGTGGAATGCACTAGATTAGATGAGAGTAGTTTTCAGCTTCATTTAAAATGTAAATAAACACAGAGTGCACTTTCAGACCTCTTGCACACAGGACGTTAAAGAAAAGAAAAACTCTTAGAAGCCTTCCTCCTGGCAGCAGCGTTTTTGCAGAAAAAAATGCCTGATGCTTGAAAAACTGTCTAGCGCTCTTACAAGCATGTAGGCTTGTTTACAGGCATCGAGCGCTTGGGTGTTAATTTCATTGGCCAGAATAATCATTTATTCAGGCCATTGAAATGAATTGACACTCAATCGCTAAACGGGCCTAGCGTTTACAAGCGCTAAGCATTTTTTTTTTTTTCTGCCAAAACACTGCTGCTCTTGGACGCGCTGCCAGTGGGTTTTTGGTTCCTGCCTGTAAAAGTCCCTGCCACTAAACACTGCTAAAAGTTTGTGTGAATGGGCACCTAGGCTAACATGCAGGGGCATTTGGAAGACGGCCTTAAGCTGGCCATACAAAGATCAATGTTCAGCAGGGACCAGACAAATTTTGTTCCATGTATGGGCACCCTAGTTGTGCACAAGCTAATCTATTGATCAGCTTGTGTACAACCAGCCTGATTTTTTTTTTTTTTTTTTTCCCCCAAATGATTCGTGCTGCAGGCTACAGCTGGCAACACTTGCGGTGTAAATAAAATCAATTGTGCTCGCGCTAAAAATGTGAATTGAAAAAAATATGAATATATATAAACTGAGTATAAAATATAAACTAATTGTGCAAAAATGTTAAACCCTAATCACGGGAGAGCACATCCAGCTTGTTGTGATTTGGACACTTTTCAGGAGAAGCTTGATGAACACTTAATTCATGGACACTGTTTTCTTGCACTTCTTTGTTTCAGTTTGAATCTACTGATCGGATTTTGTTTGGACACTTGATTGTCACAGGATTTGCACTTATTAATTAGGTCTATATTCATGCATGATGCACTTTCAGCATTTTATATAAGGATTGCACTTTTATGTTGATGCACTTTGTGAATTTTATATATAAGGATTGCACATTATATATATATATATATATATATATATATATATATATATATATATATATATATATATATATATATATATATATATATATATATATATATATATATATATATATATATATATATATATATATATATATATATATATATATATATATATATATATATATATATATTAAAATATAGTTGTTTTACTCCTTAGAGGCATTGGTCCACTTGTGGCTCGCAAGAACCCCACCTGTTTGTTTTTAACACTTGCGGTGTGTTCTGCCAGCAGGGATGGCTCCACTGATCTCCTTAACCATATATCACTAAATACATAAAGGTTAAAAAAAAAAACAGGGAAACAAACTTTTTCTCTTGTCAACCATAATAACAAACCACATATGTAGTGTCGTATATTGCAACATATAATATTTCCATGAGGGCATGATACCAAACACACTAAATTTAAAACAATGTAAATGTTTAACGGGAATTAATTGACCACAAACAATGTCCGCTAAAACATGCACTTTTATTGTATGACAATCAATAACATTACAAAAATAAAAAAATAAAATCTTTAAAAAACAGCATTATAAGTTTTGAACAATAAAAGTATCCAAAAATATTGTGTCCCATTCAGTCTGCGCATTTTGCAGCTTATCCACTTACGCAAGACTGAGGACATACTTTTCACATGAGCTATAAATTCAGAGCCATAAAACAGTCATATTACAAAAAATATTTATATATAACTTGTGCATTAAACAGAAAACACACTTATCAATGCAACTGTCCACCACACCCCACTTCAGCCCCAGAATGTTTTACCCCCTTAATGACCAGGCCATTTTTTTGCGATACTGCACTGCGTTGCTTTACCTGATAATTGCGCGGTTGGTGGTGTTTAATCACCTCTGCGGTTTTTATTTTGCAGACTGACAATTTCGGGAAAAAAATAAATATATATTTTTTTACTTTCTGCTAGAATACATAATCCAAAAAAAATATATAAAATCAAATTGATCAGTTTAGGCCAGTATGTAAGCTGCTACATATTTTTTGGTAAAAATCGTAATAAGTGTCTACAAACTATGGGATATATATATATATATATATTAGTATTTCATATATTTTTTTTATTTCTGGTAATGGTGGCGATCTGCAGTGGTTTTTTTTTTTTTTTTTTTTTTTTTTTTTCGGGACTGCGACATTGCGGCGGACATATCTGACCCTAAGTGATACTTTTTGGGGACCAGTGACCTTATTGCATTGATCAGTGCTAAAAAAAACAAAATGCACTGATCAATGTATAAATTACTTTGGCAGGGAAGGGGTTATCACTAGGGGGAAATCAAGGGGTTAACTGTGTTCCCTGGGTGTGTTCTAACTGTGTGGGGGGCTGAGCTCACTGGAACACCCCAGTGATCTGGAACAGCGATCTCTGTGAACAGCAGATCTCCATGATGTCTCCTGTCAGAACGGGGATCCGTCTTATTTACTTAGGCAGATCCCTGTTCTGCCTCTGTGTACCATGATAGCGGGTCGCTGGCGGACATAGTCTGTGGGCGCACGCCCACCGTGTCACATGCATGGGCTGCTGTACGGGTATGGTGGTTCGCAATAGAGCTGACGTGTGTGTGTGTATATGTATGTATGTATGTATGTATGTGTGTGTGTATATATGTATGTATGTATGTATGTATGTATGTATGTATGTATATATATTTATATTATATTCGCTGGTCAGCAAGTGGTTAAAGATGTTGTAAAGGCAGAAGGGGTTCCCCCCCCCTTAATCCATTCACATGGAAAAACCTTTTTGTGTTTGTAGCAGCCCCCCTTTACTTTATTACTTTACCTGAGCCCCATCTCTCCCCAGCGATGTCTGGGACACTCCTGCTGATTGGCTGAAACACAACAGCAGCGCAATTGCCTTCCGTGGCTGTCAGTCAGCCAATTGGGGGAGAGAGGGAGGTGCCGGGTCGGGGCTCCGTGTCTGAATGGACACACACGGAGCCGTTACTCGGCTCCAGTGCCCCCATAGGAAGCTGCTGACTGTGAGGGCACTCGATAGGATGGAGGAACCGAGGCAGCGATGAGGAGGATCCAGGCTGCTCTGTGCAAAACCAACTGCACAGAGGAGGTAAGTATAACATGTTTGTTATATATATTTTTATTTAATTTTTTTTTAAACAAGACTTTACAAACACTTTAATGGGGAAAAACACATCCAAAAAAATCATATGCCCACGCATTTCTTACCTAAAAACTCATTTCCAGTAAAAACCCATTAATCCGCAAGTTGGTCAGAATGTCTCCCCGGTCTGTGGGGAGGCACAGGAAGTAGGAGAGAAACTTAAACTGATCTGTTCTATATAATCTGGAAGACATACGTATACATAACCCAGAATTGGTCTCTACCATAAAAGAAAGGAGAGAAAAAGAGAAGGAAAGTTGGGTAGGGAAAAAAGGGGAGATCTCTCGCTTATACCAATGCAAATTTTAATGAGCATATGGCCTCCATCAAAGGTCTTAAGGATTGAACAAATACCACTGGGGCACAAAAAGACATGCAAAGAGGAGGTAAAAAGGGGAGCTGGAGACACTCCCCCCCCCCCCCCCCCCCCCCCCCAAGTTTAACTTTGGATAGTAAAAACTTTTTTTTTTTTTTTCTGCAGTAAATACCTTATACAGCCCACTTCCTGTTTCTTGTCTGGTAAAAATCCTAGGCTTATGACATCATGCACAGCACTCTCCTGAGTTTGCCAGAAGGAAGGGGGGATGAGTCATAAGAGGGCCAATGAGAGCTGGAGCTGTGTCTGTAAATCCAGGAAGTGAACAGGCAGCAGCTTCAGCTGCCCACGGTTTAAAATTGATGCAGCCAGACTCAGTGGAGGGTGATTTCTGCAGCATATTTGGCAAGTACAGAATCGCAGTATATATAAAATAATATGCAAAGTGGTTGGAGGGAAGCTTCAGAATGGCAAAGATGTTTTTATTACAAATTATGTGAGCAGACTGCAGTTCCTCTTTATTGTGTAAATTATATGCAGTACTTTATGTATGGATGGGTTTTTGTGATATGGCTGTTTATTCATTTCTGTAGATGGATATGAATTTATTATTATGGCTCATGTTAAAGTAAGTCCTCAGTCCTGAAGAAGTGAAATGCGTAGACTGAATGGGACAATATTTTGGAATACTTTAGTGTTGGAAACCGTGTTGCTGTATATTAAAGATCTTTTTCTTTTATTTTTGTAATTTTTTTGAGATTTTTTTTTTTGTATACAATAAGAGTATGTTTTAGCTGACAATGTAGTTCTTTTTTGTGGTTAAATGATGATTCGTGAAGTGCGTAATTTATAGTCGCATTACATTTTCACTGTTTCTAAATTTTCTGTTGTCAACCACTTTCTGGTACACAGTAATCTGGGTATACTTTATTCATACTGAGATTTCAGACTTGGCTCAGGTCCAGGGGACATAAATTGAATGCACACAAATGTATAACCATAGCTGATTGATTTCCCAAGGTGCAAAAAATGCCTTCTTCTCAGTTTAAAGTGTGAAGTGTAGCTCTACTTCTATTGAGGGCCTTATGTATTCACACTGCTGAATATTTTACTTTCCTTTTATTTATTATTCGCTGAATACCCCCATAATAGAGGGCAGCAAGCTGGTTGTAAATGTTGCTATATTGATAACTTCCACATTGCGAGTGCCCCAAGAAGGTGGTGCAGGTAATTTTTGTGCTACATTCACTTCTCCACTATGATCTATGGAGGGGGGCATGGTTGTCACACAGGCTGGCAAGGCCACTAATAGGAGGGTAAATACAGCCCTCCTGTACTAGGCCACATTGATTTAGCAGGGGGGCTCAGATTCGGCTTGGAAGCAGGCTGAATCCTGCACAATGTTACAATCGCAATTTTCCTTGCTGTAGCTCCTCATGCTGTGAGCAGGAATAAGGGGAGGGAGCCATGTGCTGATTGGTCAGGGGTGCTATTCTAAAAACTAACGCTAGCGTGCTCCCTAATCTCTCTCCTCACTGCTTGCAAAGTCTGTGAGCAGCCTCTGAGTATAGGAGTATGAGTGTGCACCCTCCCCAAGTTGCTGCAAAAGTAAATTTATGTATTCTACAGTAGCTGCAGAGGTGACTACAGCCTGGCGTTAAGCTGGCCATAGATGGTTCGAATGGGCTGAACTGACCAAGATTTGAACCATCTATGGCAGGCTGATTATAGTAAAGTCGATCCATCGATTAACTTGGGTACAACCACCGATTTTAAGCATGCAATTATTGCCAGCATCTATAATTTCTAGCAAGAATTACTCTGTTCTCCTGCCAACAACGGCACTCCACCTTGGGAGAACACAATAGCACTGCTCAATCGAGCAATTTTCTTTCCTACAACCCGTGGTTACAGGAAAGAAAGTAAAAATAATATGGTTGCATGAGTGTACACACCCTTAAACCTAATACTTTGTTGACGCACCTTTTTGATTTTATTACAACACTTAGTCTTCTTGGGTATTAGTCTATCAGCATGGCACATCTTGACTTTGCAAGATTTGCCCACTCTTCTCTGCAAAAACACCCAAAATCTGTCGGATTGCGAAGGCATCTCCCTTGCACAGCCCTCATCAGATCACCCGGATTTCAATCGAATTCAGGTCTGGGCTCTGGCTGGGCCATTCCAAAACTTTAATCCTCTTCTGGTGAAGCTATTTTTTTTTTTTTTTGTTGTTTTGGATGTATACTTTGGGTTTTTGTCATGATGAAAAATAAAGTTCCTCTTCATGTTCAGCTTTCTAGCAGAAGCTTGAAGGTTTTGTGCCAATATTGACTGGTATTTGGAAATGTTCATAATTCCCTCTACCTTGACTAATGCCCCTGTTCAAGTGAAAGAAAAACAGCCCCAAAGCATCATGCTGCCACCACCATGCTTCAGTGTGGGTATGGTGTCCTTATGGTGATGTGCAGTGTTTTTGCGCCCAACATATCTTTTGGAATTGTGGCCAAAAAGTTTAACCTTGATTTCATCAAACCATAACACATTTTCCCACATGCTTTTGGGAGACTTCAGATGTGGTTTTGCAAAATTTAGCTGGTCACGGATATTTTTCTTTGTCGGAAAAAGGCTTCAGTTTTGCCACTCTACTCTATAGCCTAGACATTTTGAAGAATTTTGGAGATTGTTGTCAAATATGCCACACAGCCAGTACTTGCCAGATATTCCTGCAGCTCCTCTAATGTTGCTGTAGGCCTCTTGGCAGCCTCCCTGACCAGTTTTCTTCTCGTCTTTTCATCAATTTTTGGAGGGATGTCCAGTTCTTGGTAATGTCACTGTTGTGCCATATTTTCTCCACTTGATGATGACTGTCTTCACTGTGCTCCATGGTATATCTAATGCCATGGAAATTCTTTTGTACCCTTCTCCTGACTGATACCTTTTAACAATGAGATCCCTCTGATGCTTTGGAAGCTCTCTGTAGACCATGGCTTTTGCTGTAGTATGCGACTACGAAAATGTCAGGAAAGACCTTCTAGAACAGTTGAACTTTTATTTGGGGTTAATCAGAGGCACTTTAAATGATGGCAGGTGTGTACAGACTCTTATTTAACATGAGTTTGAATGTGATTGCTTAATTCTAAATGCAGCCACATACCCAGTTATAAGGGGGTATGCATACTTATGCAACCACATTTTATTTTTTTACTTCTAACATTGATTATCTCGTTACAGTGGCATCTGAAAGTCGGTGGGATATATTGAAATCTATGAGACCCGAACAGGAAAAATCTAATGTGCCCATTTTGATGGCTTATATGCAAGTAATTGGGCATTCAATGGTTTATGGGGGTCCGGGTACTCCCCTGGGGAACATGTGTCAATGAAAGAATTTGTAAATAAAATGAAATAAATAAAAATCATTCTTAAATGAGCAGTGATTTTCTGATGCTTAAAGTGAAACCATCGAAATGACAATAGAAATTTTAAAATTCCTTTTAAATATAGTGCCTGGGGGGGGGGGTCCCCTTAGTCTGCCTGTAATGTGGCACATATGTACCGTGTAGAGAGCCTGCTGCAGCAATGACATTTTAGAAAGCTACAAAAAATGAAAGACCTGAGGGGCCAGTCTGTATGAGGCCACAATTTAGTGCACTTGGACAGGATTAGAGATTTCTTTGGGTAAATTCCAGTTTCTCACAGACTTTGGATAGAAGTAGCAAGTGTGGAAATATTGGTCTTTGGGTGTCTGTGGTGCCTTCACACCATAACCCTATACAGGTACTCTTGATGAAAGAAGGAATTGGCCTTGCTGTCAAAAATTGCAATGATATGCACCTGTCAAACATGTGCGGAAAAATTGGTCCTTGGGTGTTAATTGTGCCCATGAAACCTACACCAAAAAATTTCTTTCAGATGAAATCAACATCCACAATGCTAGGCAGCCTAGACAGGCTTTCAGAGATTTGAGATCCAGAAAGCACTTAACCTTTTCCCGCCCCCTGGCTGTCAAATGACGGCTGGGCGGCACGGGTCTCATTCTGGGTGGACGTCATATGACGGCCCTCCAGAACATCTGCGCTCGTGGGGGTGTGCATCGCGGCAATCAGTGGTGTGGCGTGTCAGTCTGACACACTGCTACACCGATCTCGGTAAAGAGCCTCTGACGGAGGCTCTTTACCACATGATCAGCCATGTCCATTCACGGCTGATCACGATGTAAACAGGAAGAGCCATTAATCGTCTTTTCCTCACTTGCGTCTGACAGACGCAAGTAGAGGAGAGCCGATTGGCTGCTCTCCCGACAGGGGGGTCTGTGATGATTGTTTATCAGTGCAGGATGCTGCCAGGACCACCTGGGATAGCCACCACACTGGACCACCAGGTATGCCACCCTAGACCACCAGGCAGCTGCCAATCGGTGCCCATCCCCAATGCCTGCCAGTGACATCATTGATGCCCATCAGTTGTACCCATCAGTGTCGCCTTTCAGTGCCACCCATCAATGCGAACAGTGCTGCATTGGTGCCACCTCATCGGTGCCGCCTTATCAGTGCCCATCAGTGAAGGAGAAAACCTACTTATTTACAAAATTTTATAACTGAAACAAAAACTTTTTTTTTCCCAAAATTTTTAGGTCTTTTTTTTTTAATTTGTTTAGCAAAAAATAAACGCAGAGGTGATCAAATACCACCAAAAGAAAGCTCTATTTGCGGGAACAAAATGATAAAAATTCTGTTTGGGTACAGTGTAGCATGACCACGCAATTGTCATTTAAACAGCAACAGCTGAAAATTAGCTTGGGCTGGAAGGGGGTGTAAGTGCCTAGTATTGAAGTAGTTAATCAGCGACATCGGCATCAGGGGCTTGATAGCTGCTGCTAATCCAGGACTGATTCATTTTGATAAATGTCAGCCAGTCCACGGAGTCTGTGGACAGACGCACTCTTTTCTGTCACAAAACCTCCGGCAGCACTGAATGCCCATTTGGAAAGCACACTGTATGCAGGGCAGCCCAGCAGCTCTATTGCATACTGGGAAAGTTCTAGCCAGTGGTCTATTCTCATGACCCAGTAACCCAGTGGATTGCCAACTGGAAAGCTCTCCATATCTGTTTTCACCCCTAGATAATCTCCCAACATATGATGAAGCTGTCGATGAGATGTGGAAGCTGACAGCCCTGGGCGCCGAGGACTAAAAAAAATTAGCCCACCGCTCCTCCCTTGACCAACAGAAGCCTCAAAACAATGTTTTCCACCAGACTGTAACCTACCAAAGTCAGGAAAGTTACGTAAACTCCTCTTTTAAGGTGTCCTCAAGAGATTTAATCTTCTGCTCCCTCTGTGGGGACGGGATGAGTTCCCAGACTTTCCCCTTGTAACAGTGGTCAAGGAGGGTTGCCAACCAATAGTGATCTTTCTCCTTGATACACGTATTCTCGTGTCCTTTTGCAGGCTTTGAAGGATGAGGGAGCCCATGCACCACAAATTTGCGGAGGCATAAGAAGCAGACTCCTTGGGGTAACTGAGGAGTATCTGGAACTGCTTCCTCCAAGCCACGTACTACCCCAAGGGTTCTGGGGATGGAAAACCATCTGTTAAGGGTTGGCGTATGTCTTGCTCTGCTTCTATGCCTCCCAAAGCTGCCAGAATTCTTCCTTCCTCTCTTCTTGTGTGTTCTGCGGTGTAGGAAGACTGGGGTCTGCATAAAGCGGGCCTTGAGAGGAAAAGAAGTCCTCCTTTCCTCCCGCTGCTCTGCCTCGAGTGCCCTGTTCATAATGCCATGCAGAGCAGGAACACAACAGGGATTGTGTCACTGATGCATGCATTGTCACGGCTCACCATCCTCAAATGGTGACAATACAGTGTATGCATCCTTTTATCAGCAGCCATTGGCATGGGGGGAAAAAAGCCGGTCCGGCCTGAGCCTGTCGTTGTGCCATACTTGCACAAGTACTCGTTGACAGCCCTCTGCTGCTTGTGCAGCCGCTGTAGCATTGCCAAAGTCGAGTGCCACCTGGTGGGCATGTCACAAATCAGGTGGGTTACGGGCAGGTGGAATTCCTGCTGATTTTCAGCCAACCGAGCACTGGCTGTGTATGACCGCCTGAAATGGCTACAGACTCTTCTGGCCCGCTTCAGCAGATCTTCCAACCCTTGGTGCCTACTTTGGTGCACCACCAAATTGAGGACATTTGCCAGGTATGGCACATGTGTCAACTTTCCCTGTCTAAGGGTGGATAGGAGGTTTGTGCCATTATCGCACCCCACCATTCCTGGCTCCATCTGGCGTGGCGTGAACCACCTCTGGGCCTGCCCCTGCAGATCTGCTAGAATCTCTGCTCCGGTGTGGCTCCTGTGCCCTGGACAGACAAGCTGAAGCACTGCATGGCACCTTTCAGGCTGACTCATTGAATAGCCCCTTAAACACTTATGAGGTACTTGTAGTTCACTGGACAATTCAGCAGAGGAGGGCATGGAAGAGGAGGAGGGGTTGGAGCTAACAAATCCCGCATCATCACCTCCTAGTTGTATGGAGATGTGGCGGCACAACAAGCTGCAGCACCGAGCACTGTCCTGCATCCTTCTGAGTTGCAAGCAGAGTTACCTATTGTGCTGTGAGCGAAATATGTCGTCCCTGGCGATGCTTGCTGGACTACGTGTCAGCAGACCTTGCAGCTGACTGCCTTACCCAACAATGCCACAACATTGCCTTTCTCGTGATGGTGGCGAGCTGGAATAGCCTTATGTGAAAATAAAATAGTGACTGGGAACCTGCCATTGTGGTACAGCACATTCTTCAAATTCACAGAAGGGGGCAGAATCCACCAGATGGAAAGGCAGAAGTTGTAAAATATCCAGCAGCTTTGACTAGCTTGAATTTAGAAGCTGGGCATGTGGGTGGTAGTGACTTTTTTTTTTTTTTTTTTCGCTGCAGCAGATGGGGCAGAGAAATTTTGCCTGCTGTAGTCTACAGCTGGTGGTGTGCTACTGGCAGATGTGCTGCAAGCACCTGGGACACCATGTGCTTTACTATCATCCCTGTCAGTGGAGGCTGCTGAGAGGTCATAAGGTATAGTGGGGGTAGACCGGAAAGGTGAGGAGAAACCGAATTGCGTCCCTTGTGTGGCTTTCAGGTGCTCTTGCCAACGAGCTGAGTGGTGGGAGGTTAAATGCCTTGTCAAGCATGTGGTACCCAAATGGCTGGTGTTTTTGCCACACTTGATGTGCTTGAGGTAAAGTTTGCAAATTGCAACAGTGCAATTGGCTGCACATGTGCTATGATTGGATAGAGTCATAACTTTCACCAATCCTGGCTCTAACAGTGCTCTGTGCCCTGATTGGTCAAAACCTTTTATTTCTTCAGCCAATTGGGGCTTCCAATGCACAGTTCATTGTGGTCATTCAGTGGGCCAAAAACTGTTGAACGCCCCAATAATTCGGGTGTTCGTCAAACAGGTGAACATTTTAGTGTTTGTCCCGAACTCATGCTAGGGCCAAAGCATTCGCCCCAACTCTACACAAAAGAGGGACCTACTAAATATTAGGTGACTGGCTATTGTTGCTCCCATTTTCATATATAATTGTGGGGAAAAAAAAATGTGTGTGATTGAGAGAGAGATGGATATCTATCTAACACACACACACACACACACACACACACACACACACACACACACACACACACACACACACACACACACACACATAGATTCTTTATGCACATTGTCTAGTGAATGTGCAGAGAATATCATTAGTTGAAGACAAGGCTCTGCTGTCTGTCCCACATGTTTAATTTTAACTTCTAAATGCTGAAAGCATTTAATTATTTTCCAGTCAGCTCTGGTGATTATTCCAGGTAGTGTGTCCTGTTTTATGTTGGCATTTGCCTGCCTCCTCATCTTTCATATAAATTTTCCTATTCGCTCTTGTTGTGACATACGGATTGTTAGTGCATATTATTTTTAGATGAGTACAGCATTCTGATTTGGTTAGTCCTCTCCAGTGTGATGTGATGTGATGTGATGTGATGCGATTACCTATTAGCAAGAATATTATATTATGTTTATTTGTACAACATAGATTCTGAGTAGTTGTAAAGTATGAGATCCGCAACTGGAAAACCTATATCTAGGGGAATTTTATGTGACATTTTTATTAAATACATATGACCAAAAACATATATGACAAAGTAACTTGTATTGCAGTTTTTGATGTACTGAGGATAGATAGGTTGTCCAGCTTTTAGACCTGATTCACACCTATGCATTTTTTTAGTGCTTTTTGCAGATTTGCACTACAGTCCATTTAACATGGTTTCCTATGGCACACGTCCTGTAGTGCAAAAAGCACTAAAAAATGCATAGGTGTGAATCAGGCCTTATAATGTTCTTTTAGGTAGGCCCTCCTAGATGGGATGTCTGAAGTACGCAGTATTTCATATGCGTTCTTATTAGCACATTTTCCTAGATCCATCATGTTTATTTCTGCAGTGATAGGTGTGAGTCAAAACCAAATAAGCACGCTAAAACCACAGGCATATACAGCCAATAAAAAATTACTGAGGTGCATCAGCTAGTTATTTTAATAACCAATAAGAATGCAGATATTGTACACATTACAATGGCACATGCAAAATTGAGCAAGTAGAGATAACGACTGTAGCGTAAAACCAAATGCCTGCAGGACTTCACCCTATATAAATCTGCCCTCCCAAAATACAGTTCCTGCCTCCATGCTGCCAAACAAGCCTACTTCATCTCTCTCATTAATACTTGGACTGCTCTTCTCAACCTTTAACTCTTTGCTTCGTCCCCCACCCCCTCTACTCACCAATTCACTCACTGCCCAAGAGATTGCCAATCACTGAGAGAGAGAGACAATTCTATAAATAAACAAGATAATGCACCATTAATTCAACTGTTAACTGTCCCCCAAATAAAGTAATTCCAGATAGTCTCCAGTCCAGTGTAAGGTGAGCACATTTTCAATAAATAGTCCTTCTTTAAGTTGACAGTGAGACATTGTGGGAAAAGACCACTTTTAGGAGGAGCAGGAAAACTTCAAAATAAACCAGTGCTAGAAACAAGCTGAACAGAACCCCCACAATTGCTCACTTTTGCAGTTTATTAAGGACTATTTATTCAGAATTTACTCACCTTGCACTGGACTTAGGACTATTTATTTGGAATTACCTCATTTAGGGGACTGTAAACAGTTGAATGTGGAGGAAAAAAACCTGGCCTTAAGGTGATATTAAAGTCTTGTCTTGTTTTAAACATAACAAACCTATTTTACTTGCCTGCTCTGTGCAGTGGTTTTGCACAGAGCATCGCAGATGCTCGTCTTCTCGGGTCCTTTGCTGATGCTCCTGCTGAGTGCCCCCACAGCAACAAGCTTGCTATGGGGACAACCGAGCCGAGCTGCTGCTCTGTGTCTCACTAGTTAGTAATCATTGCTGATATTCATTTTTTACCCCAACATCTTCAGGTTGGCTCTCAATGATGCAGTGTGTGAAATCCAGTGCCATATTCGTTATACTGTGAGTGCAAGGTATCATGGTTAACCCCCCCCCCCCTCAAAACTCTGTCTGACACCCTTTACTTACAGGATGTCCTCAGTCTTCAGATTGAATGATGCCAGGTGGACAAAAGGGCATCTAGTGACAGACAGAAATTACTTTTGAGGCACTGTCTATAAGGAGGTATTTTAGCCAGAGCTGTGGATGTTGCCCATTGTGACCAGACTAGAACCTGTTTTCAATGAAAAACATTGGCTGGAAAATGGAAATCCTTGACGACAGAGTACATAAGTATCCATGGGTTTGTTCAATGACCATGCATCTGGTAGGTTCTGCAGTTTATGTAGCCACCACCTACTGTAACTCTATCAGAGGAAGGTTGCAGTCTTCAACCATGTGAAAAGTGGTTGCAGTATGACCTGAAACCACTAGTGGCTGTTTAGACATTAGCCTAATGGTCATCCTTTATTTTGGTGTATTTGCTTAGTATGGCCATTATTGTCTGTACTAGAGTTGGCTCACATGTGAAATTTCCAGGATTTCAGAACACTGCATAGTTGTAAACCATGAATGATTCTGTGCATGCCGTAACAGTTGGATATCCTACTGCATTAAATGCCTGAATCTCAATTATAAAATTTGCTGATGGATGGTAGCATGCAGGATGTTGGCTCTCTAGGTTTTGAGCATCAATAGGACAATGTTCAGGGTGCCACTGCAATCTGCCACCTCTGAACAACCAAGCAAATTTATCGTGCCCCATCTTTTTGAGATAGATGCTTGCATTTGAATTTTTTTTTTTTTTTCAACAAAACTGGGAAGATCCAGTTGTGTTATGTTCTATTTTTACTGCTGTGTAAGAGCAGAGTTTTGTAAGTACTGTACAGAGAATCCTCCTGCTGAGAGGAAAGGGTGGTGTCTTTTCATTCTCTGCTATGAAAAAAAAATGTCACTGCGTAACTTTCTTCCTGTTTCTGCTATTACAATTTTGTAATTGGCTGAACTTTGGGCTTCCTTTTTATATGTATTGTCTCTGAAATGTCTTTTTAGTATATTTATAATCCACCTTCTTTTTTTTTTTTTTTTTTTTTTTTTTTTAATATAGCCTTACATTATTTTTACTTCTACTGTACAGGAACAGCAAATATAATCTGATTTATTATAGCAACACACTGTATATGTGCATGCCTGCATCCTAATTGGTTTTAGGGAATAGGTTTATGAACCCTTGTGTTTTTTAAATACTTTTGAACCTCCCTTTGTTCCATCAAAGATTGCAGGCTATCCAAGACCTGAGAAAACAAAGTGACCCTACTGCATTATTCCTCCACCAGATCAATGCCACAATTTTGGGTAGCTTGAGTTTTCACCATGGTAACCTACCATGAGCCAGCCATGCTCCTTATTTTTTTACTTGTGGTATAAAAGAAGGTGTGTAACCTGTTCTTCGTTTTTTTTTTTTATTTGTGTTATTTATTGAACACATGGGGGTTAATTTACTAAAATCAGAGAGTGCAAGATCGGGTGCAGCAGTGCATGGTAGTCAATCAGATTCAGCTTGTTCAATTAAGCTTTAACAAAACCTGGAAGCTGATTGGTTTCTATGCAGAGCTGAACCAGATTTTGCATTCTCCAGTTTTTGTAAATCAATCCCATGGTTTAATAAAAAAAAAAATTGTGTTCTGGTAGCCGTAAACAATAAGCATTTGAAACTTTCTAACCTCTTCAAACAATAGTGATGGTTATTTGTAATTAACAGATCTACTGGAAAATGATTCCTGCCAGGAATTTTGTTGGCAGTTTCATCTACAGCACCACCTGTGCTTTTAGGCTTTGTCTGATTAAGCATAAAGAGTAAGCTTTCTCCAATAAACAGTCAAATGTAAAAGAAATTGACATAGTCTTGTAAGCACTTACTCTTCCAGTTTTCTGATTGGACAAAGAAGTAGCAGGCGACCAACCCTCTGCTGATCCCTCTCATTAACAATCTTCCAGTGTTAGCTTGATGGCACTTTTTAATGCAATATAACTCTAGTTTATAGGTGGTCTTCCCTCCTTGTCTGAATTATGGTATACAGAAGATCATTTGAAGTCAATATTGACCTATATAAGTGTCTTACCCTAGCAGCATTTAAAGTGTGTGTGTGTGTGTGTGTGTGTAAAATGCATAAATTAATGAATGTATGTATTGTGTGTTTGTTTTTTTCCTGCTTATTTGTAGCATTGCAAAACTTCTTATCTTGTGCTGACATTGTGTTTAATGTCAATCCTAGATGTTTATTATATACATTTTTTTTTTTTTTTTTTTACTGCCAGGGTTTTTATAACTGGGTCAGGTTTTTATCAGAGTACAGAGTCTAATGGCCACAGTACAATCTCTTCCCATCAAAGATGGCATCTTAATTGCATTGTTCATAGACTGGGAACACTGTTCTGTTCCATAAAAGCATTTATCTATTGAAGTGTCTGGAATCGCCATTGCTTTCCCTGCTTTGCATGATGAGTTTGTCTGCCCAGAAATCTGTTGTAGGTGTTTTTTTGTTTTGTTTTTTTAATGCGTGGTGGGTTCGTTCATTACATGTTTAGCTCTGCACTTATTCACAAAGATGTTTTTTTTTGTTTTGTTTTTTGTTTTTTTTATTTGGAGTCAACAAATGGTGCCAGCTGCTTGTGTTTCTATTTCTATGTTTGTTTTTGTGGGTCTAAGCAGTTGCAACTACTTTGTTTTTTAGATATGAGCTATTGCATGTACATTACATACTGCTTCTTTTTTTTTCCCCACTTGTTAACACTGAATTACAATCCAAGAAATATTGTTAGAAGATTTTTTTACTTATAACAACATATCCCTTATTGCCCCACATACAAAAGATTACAGGACTAAAATACAAAACAAATCAAGCATGTAAAAAGATATTGGGAAAACTGAGTACAGGTCTTTTTCTTACAATGCCTCCCATTACATGATTTACATGTCATTTTCATTTTTTTTTTTTTTTTTTTTTTTTTTTTGGTAGCAGGGTATATGGGACACTGTTAAACATATATTTTAGAAACCCAGAGCAAGGGACTCTTTTGAAATAAATAAAAGCCACACTGGTTTGTTTTTTGTAAATCCTATTTATTACAGCAATTCCAAACAGAGCTATTTTTGTTGCGTCAGCAGTAAGTTCCACATGCCATTCTCTTTGCTCCTTTAGGAGACCTAAAAGCCATCTAGTCCTCTTGAGTGAGTGATCCTGTTTCTTAGGAGTTTGTCATACTAGTAACACTGTGTTGACAACACAATTACTAAGGTGCAACTACCACTTTTACCTTGAATGTCACACCTACTCTGGACTAAACATTGCAGAACACTGAAGGGAGCGAGGGCGCAATGGAAAGAACATCCTGCTAGTTTGGGCAGCAAGGGAGTGACCCCATAGGAGAAGGCAACTGGACTGGTATTCTGGTAAGTAATTATATAGACGTTAAAGGAGAAGTCCCACCTAAGCTCATTCGGCTGGGTTTCTCCTATGGGTCACAGGAGTGCCATCCGTTTTGCACTCCTGTGACCCGTTTTCAGAAGAGAGCGGTCTGAAGTCTGCTGTCTGCTGGCGTCACCAAGATCAGTCCAGGCACCGCGTCATCCTGACTCGAAGTCTGGATCCGCCAGGTGCCTGGACTGATAGGCATCTCAGCCTTTCAGTGAGCCACTGAGAGCCTGAGGCGGCCGCTCCCCACCCTTCCACAGCTCAGCGCTCCAGTGAGCTTGAAGGAACAGAGCAGGAGAGCTGCTGATTAACAGGCAGCAGCTCTCCGCTCGAAGGTGAGAGAATCGAGCCATCGGCAGTGTTCGATCGCTCAGCTCTCAGTGGAGAGGCGGCGGGGGACAGATGCAGCATCAGACCGATGCTGCATCCACCTAGGTAAGTATGATTATGGGATAAAAAAAAAAGCCCATACTTTTTAAAGTAGAACTAAACCCTTTAACAGTCAAGGAAGCTGCCATCTTGGTTCTGCTAGTGCGTTTCAGTTGAGAGCTGACTTTAGCACACTTGCAACTGTAACAATTATTATTCAAGGCATGCTTTAAAGCGGACCTAAGCTCCCAAAAGTTGGCTCAGATTTAACTCATCGACATCTTCTACCTGGCCTCTTCTCAGGCTGCGGCAGTCTTCATTGGCTGGTGCAGGATGATGTCACTTCTGTGCATGGACACAAGTACGGTCAACCCGACACACAGTGCTGTGCAGAATGTAAACTAAGCTACACTTACAGGTAGGTAGATTTCTTTTATTGCAGAAGAGACATTGCAATAAAGAGCATCCCTGCTCACAGTTTTTGAGGTTTCCTCTGATAAGCCAAATGCCAGTGTCCTCCCCACTGTCTCCATTCACACAAACTCCCATAATAAACATAGTGACGAGCTGACAGGTTTATGGAGCACTTTGCTGCACTCTAAAGAATTTTCTACATTGAGCAGTGCTGACAGATCCTGATTTACCTGTTCCCATGGTGACTGGAAAAAGTCGCGGCCACACTGTGTGCACTGCATGGAAGCAGAAGCCACGTGATAAGTACAAAGGAAATCGGATTTTGTTTTTGGTCGTGTATACAAATATGCCTGGGGGAGCTTTTAATAATTACTGTTCCACCTGCTCAATATAATCCATAGCATATTCATTACACCATATACCACCAACAATAACACTAGAGATTAGAGAGGATTCTAATATGAGAACTATACTGTGTTTGCTGGATGAAGTTAAAGAGTAACTCCACTTTTGTCGAGAAAAAAACCTTCCTCTCTGGGTGATCTATGTACAGTGCAAGGATTTTAACAAACTTTGTTGCAGATTCCTACCTATTTGTTTTTACGAAGAAATCCCTGTGGTTTCTTAATTATCAACCAGATGCTGCACCTGCACGGCTCCAATGAGGAAAATTGCAGGGTCTGCATCCCTTTGACGTGATTTCCTATTGGGAGTATCTCACCAAAAGTTACATTTCTGTTGCAGGGGATGCCTGATATCTGACTTGTATCTTGTTGTAGACTTCTTGGAAAATCAGTGGGCCAATCACACAACCAGGAAATGTTTCTGGGGGTGTTCTTTACACACTCTGTACAGAACACCTCCAGGTAGCCATATTGCATTCCATTTTACAGAAAATTACAGAGCTGCAGATTGAAAAAAGGTCATTTTTAATAACAATCAATTACAATATGACTTGTGTCGCAATAAAATATTTTTTATTCCCCCATGAAAGTAGAGTTACAGTGAGGTGGTGGGGGAAGGTAATTGAGCCCCTGCTGATTTTGTACATCTGGCCACTGACAAAACTGATCAGTCTATAATTTTAATGGTAGGTATATTTTAACAGTGAGAGACAGAATAACAACTATAAAATATAGAAAACCGCATTTCAAAATAGTTATAAATTGATTTGCATTTTAATGAGTGAAATAAGTATTTGACTCCTTCGTAAACGTGACTTAGTACTTGGTGGCAAAACCCTTGTTGGCAATCGCAGAGGTCATACGTTTCTTGTATTTGGCCACTAGGTTTGCACACAACTCAGGAGGGATAGTGGCCCACTCCTCTTTACAGATCCTCTCCAAGTCATTAAGGTTTCCAGGCTGACGTTTTGGTAACTCGAACCTTCAGCTCCCTACACATGATTTCTGTGGGATTAAGGTCTGGAGACTAGCTAGGCCACTCCAGGACCTTAATGTGCTTCTTCTTGAGCCACTCCTTTGTTTTCCTTGGCCATGTGTTTTGGGTCATTGTCATGCTGGAATACCCATCCACGACCCATTTTCAATGCCTTGGCTGAGGTAAGGAGATTCTCACCCAAGATTTAACGGTGAAGTTGTCCTGTCCCCTTAACAGAAAATTGCCCCCAAAGCATAATGTTTCCACCTACATGTTTGACGGTGGGGATGGTGTTCTTGGGGTCATAGGCAGCATTCCTCCTCCTCCAAACACAGTGTGTTGAGTTGATACCAAAGAGCTCGATTTTGGTCTCCTCTGACCACAACACTTTTTTCATCCAGTTCTCCTCTGAATCATTCAGATGTTAATTTAGCAAACTTCAGACAGGCCTGTACTTTCTTGAGCAGGGGGACCTTGCGGTTGCTGCAGGATTTCAGTCCTTTGCGACGTAGTGTGTTACCAATTGTTTTCTTGGTGACTATGGTCTCAGCTGTCTTAATGCGGAGTTCCAGCTACAATCAATAATTTTTTTTTTTTTTTTTTAAACCTTTCACAAGCGTTTACAATGGCATTGTAACACTCACGTCTTCTGTATAATTTGTCCCCCCGATGTCCGGTTTCTGTTAAAAGAACTTGCAGTGGTGGCCGTTTTCATTTTGCTTGTGGGCATGTGAAGCCCCCAAGCATCCTATTCAGGAATACAGTGCTGCTGAGCGACCAGCATGCATCGCCCGTTCTCTCCCCGATCTCGCGCATGCGCATTGAGTCATTCTCACAGCGCCCTCAACTACTAGGTTGCGATCACAATGGGTGGCGGCGTCGGAAGTGCCCGCCCCGTTGTGATGGCAACGAAGCCCTCGGCGCTGCCCACTGACTCCTGGGAAATGACACATATCTCCCAGGAGCAGTAGCGAGCAGAGGTGCCAAGGGAAGTGACGTAAGGAGCCTAGGAGCTAAACAATGAGAAAAATCCCCTAGTAGTGGACTTTTAAGGCGCATAGGAAAATCTAAAGTATTTTTAATATATATATTCAATTTCAACAATAAAAAACATGACAATGGTGTAACATCTACTATTTGGAATGCATATCAAGCATTATTACTTCAATGTGCAAACAAAATTAGAAAATACTCCTGCACCGACGTGTTTCGGAGTATGTGTACCTCCTTCCTCAAGGGTGGGTGTGAGCTAGAGACATTTCTATTCTAGAAAGATATATTGAAAAAAAAAAAAAAACAAATATACCCATATATGTGCTTGAATGATTATAACAATTCTTAATGCAATCTCCATATTTCTTACACTTACGTTTTTATAATGTCAAATCGGTGGCTATTTCTGGCAATAGCACCATCCGAATCGGTAAGTCGCCACACCAATTCCCAAAAGTAGTTCCTGTACTACTTTTTGCCAATTCTTGTACCGCATAGACATCTGTGCAACAACCCGCACAGATGTCTGTCAAATCACCCCCCAAAGTCTGATTGCATTGCTGGGTTGAAATCATGCGAGTTCAGCTGAACTCGCACGATTTCTAACCCGCAGCAATGTGAACCTAGGCTAAAGTGCTAATTAATTTATAACTTTTTTTTTTTTTTTTAATGCATTTTTCTGGATATTTTTGTTGTTTTGTTTCTCATTGTTAAAATAAACCTATCATTTCTTTATCAGTGGCAAACGTGCAAAATCAAAAGGGGATCAAATTTTTTTTTTTTTTTCCCCTCTCTGTACCCTTTTAAGAGGACTGTAAATATGGGTGCTATAGGGAGGGATAAGAGAACCATAAATATGAGTGCTATAGAGAGGGATAAGAGCACTTTAAATATGGCTTCTATGGCTGCTGGTGAGGTTGGGTGCTATGGGGAGGGATAAGAGAGCTGTAAATTTGGCTTCTATAGTGGGTGTTAAGAAAACTTAATATGGCTGCTGGTGAGGGCTGAGAGCTAGATTTATGGCTGCAATGGGTGGTTTAAAAATTGTATATACAGTATATGGCTGCTTTTGGAATCTAGTTAAAACTGTATATATGCATGTTGTAAAACTGGGTGACTATAGGTGTGGTGTGCCTAGTAAGGGTTTTATAGAAATGTACAGTATACAAGGCAGCAGAAGGGCAGTAGGTAGTGCATGTCAGATCAAAGCACATTGTGGCTGGCACATATCTTTTTAGAACTGGCTTCTAGATTCCCCTTTCACACAGAGGCAGTTTTCAGGCGTTTTAGCTCTAGAAATCGCACCTGAAAACCACCTCTTATTCTCTAGAATGGGTGCTTTCACACCCGGGTGGTGCACTTGTGGGACACAAGCAGCATCTTTTGGGGCAGTTTGGGAGCGCTGTATACAGTGCTTCCAAAACTCCCATGCCCTTTGCAATGAATTCCGAATCGCCTGAAAAGTGATTTCGAAGTGCCGCAACATGGGAGCTCTTAATCCCCTCTTTTGGGTTAAAAACGCACCGCTAGCGGCCGAAAAGTGGCGCAAAAGAGCCGCTTAAACAGTGGTAAAGCGCTGCTAAAACGAGCAGCGCTTTACCACTATCGGCCGACGCTTTCAGTGTGAAAGCAGCCTTAGGAATGTTTATTGCAGGGCTGAACAAAGTGCTCAGATCTCTTCTGCATTTCTTAGCACCCTCTATATCCTATGTGCAGCCTAGGTATACACAAAGGCCTAATGGGTTATTTTACCTCTTCATTTCATGTAATATCCTTTTTTAGCGCAACTAAAGTGTGTGTGTGTGTGTGTGTGTGTGTGTGTTGTTTTTTTTTTTTTTGTTTGTTTTTTTGTTTTTTGTTTTTCTTTTAATACGCTCCATTATTTATTTTACTATACTCGGCTTAATATACTCTGAATACTGAATGTACTATTGACAAAGCAGTGGTAGTGGAATACTGTTCTCTGCACTCTGGGGTACAGGGCTGGATAATAAAGTATAGCTACCGTGCTATGAGACTCAGAACGCAACATGCATATGAAAAGACTTTACAGTAATTACAAAACTATTCCACCTAAACATACAATAGAAGTAAGAAAAGTTTCCCTATCCACATTGGAATTGTTTTGACATTCTGCTGTGTGCAAACAGTGGCTTAGTTTTTGTTGGTAATATTGTGAACATGGCTAACCATCAGATTAACAGAGGAAAGTATTTGTTCAGTGTTTACAGGTAACAGTCCTTGATGTTGAAGCCTGAAAAACAACTTACAAACAATCCTTTCTACTTGTCCTTTACCACATGCTGGCAATCTAAGTCAAACCGAATGCCCTACCAAATCAGTCCAGGCAGTGATGCCAGGACAACCTAAGCTTTAATAGTTACATAATGGCCCTTCTATTGTTTAAAACTGCAATGCTAATGACATTGCCCTGTACCATTGAATGGAGAAAGCAAACTAATTTGTCCAGCTCCAACAGGTCCTCCTCTTCATTCCAATACCTGTATCTATATGACCAGAGCTGACCATTCCACTTATTTTAGTTAATTTAAAAAAAAAAAAAAAAAAAAGTTTTCTTCTGGTTCTAACACGTCTTGGTTCTGCCTGGCAGAGACCATGTGACCAGTAGGATTAACCTCCAGAACCCTAGAGTCCCAATATTTTTAATGAAAAGGGGAAAAATGTCACAACCTCTTACATAGTTACATAATGAAGAAAAATGCCTCAATCTAAATCAGTACATAAAGGTAGGGGCGGGTACCATTATCCTTAATTGACAATGATATAAAGGAGAGTTGTCAGGAGCTACTCCAATTAATGCCCCATGACACAAGTTGTGGGAATGGACTGTCTTGGTACCCAGGGATGAGACAATTGAATATACAAAAATTTACGTTTTATTATACACAAAATAGGTTATTACACATAGATACAAATAGTGGTTTAAAAGCATAATTTGCATACAGAGGCAAAAAAGTATAGACATAACAGAGTAAGGACCCCACAGTGTAGTGGAGCTTCTGAAGATGTAGGTCCAATTTGAGTTCCTCTACATGTTTTGCAAATAAATATGCTTCCTCGGAAGAATTGGCCTAATACATCTAAAGAGAAATACAATCCTTTATTGATTTGATCATAAAATATAAAAATTTTAATTTAAGAGGGAAATGGGGAAAAAGTAAACATTCATATACAATAAAACATAATACTTTGGAGTAAATTTGATAGATGTGAGTCTGGCTTACTGATCAAGACCCAGACGGGGTCACGGGCGGCGGTATATGAGGCACCCCAAAATTCGGTATTGCCCCCACGGAGAACACAGGAGGCACTCTATAGGGTGCAATTGCTGAAAAATATTGGCATTGTGTGTTAGGGCATGAATTGGTGGATTAGTGACACACGAGTGCAGGGAAAAGGGAAGGAACGAAGGAGAATGATGAAGGGGAGAGGGGGGAGAAGAAGGGAAATGAAAAGAGAAGAAAAAGGGGAGGACAAGGGACAAAAAGGGAAAGGGGGGGCAAGCAAGGAAAAGGGGAGAGAAGAAAAAAGGGGGGGGGGGGAGAGAAAAAGGAGGGTGGGGGAGGTAAGAGAGAAGGGGGGAGGGGAAAAGAGCAAGGGTGAATGGACGGTGAGGCGGGAGGGAGGACAAAAAGGAGGGACAGAAGAAATTAGAAATGGAAAAGGATGAAAGTGAAAATTAGTGAATTTGAGGGAAGGAGAAGTGAAGGGGGAATGAGGGAAGGGGGAAGGGAAGGAAAGTGAAAAGTGGGTGTTGAGAGAGGGAGACCCATTGTCTCTGTCATTGGGTCTCTCACTGAAAACGTGAGCAAATTTATTGATGCATTTTTAATGCCACACGTTTTTGAGCTTACCGTCTTATATTCGGGACATTACGGATCTGCTCCGACATGTCGAGGGGGTCCAGGTCCCTCCAAACGCTCTCCTCGTGGCTATAGATGTCGAGGCATTGTACTCGAGCATCCCTCACGAGCAGGGCGTTCAGATGGCTGGTACCTTCCTGATGGAGCAGGACCGCAATACTTGGCTCCTTAACCATTTCAATTTGAAACTACTACATTTTATTCTGACTAAAAACTTCTTTACATACATGGACCAAACCTTTTTACAAATACAGGGGGTGGCCATGGGTAAGTCCTGTGCACCCTCTTATGCCAATCTCTACCTGGGGGCATGGGAGAGATCAGTCTTCGGAGATGAATCCCTGCAACACTTCTTGGATCATGTCCTGTGTTGGCACAGATTCATTGACTATTTATTCATGATCTGGACCTGCACATCCTTACTGCTCTTACAGTAATCCTCTACGCAGTTTAAGGTTAAACCACTTCTCTTCTAATTTTCCTGAATGGCCACTTGTCTTTTTAAAATCCCTTTCGCTGAAAAGTTTTATCCCTATTGTGGTGTCACCAGTACGGTATTTGTACATTGAAATCAGATCCCCTCAAAAGCCGCTCTTCTCCAGAGAGAATAAGTTCAGTGCTCATAACCTTTCCTCATAACTAAGGTCCTCTCAGTCCCCTTTATTAGCTTTGTTGCCCTTCTCTGGACTCTCTCCAGTTCCAGCACATCCTTCCTGAGAAATGGTGCCCAGAACTGGACGGCATACTCCAGGTGCTGCCGGACCAGAGTCTTGTAGAGTGAGAGAAATATCGTTTTATCTCTGGAGTTAATCCCCTTTTTAATGCATGCCAATGTCCTGTTTGCTTTGCTTGCAGCAGCTTGGCATTGCATGCCATTGCTGAGCCTATCATCTACTAGGTCCTTTTTCCATCCTAGATTCCCTCAGAGGTTCTCCCCCCTAGTGAGTAGATTGCATTCATATTTTTGCCACCCAAATGTATTATTTTATATTTTTCTACATTAAACCTCATTTGCCATGTAGTTGCCCACCACATTAATTTGTTCAGATCTTCTTGCAAGGTTTCCACATAGCTATAGCTGCTAGCAATAATATCATGAAAAATCTGACAGGCAGCTTGTACCCAAGTTGAGCAATCAACTTTGGTACAATCTACCTGCCCATAAATGGTTTGAATCTTGGCCAGTTCAGTAGGGATTTGAACAGTCTATGGCCAGCTTTGTTACAACTGTCTTTCTTTAATCTCTGCTTAAGCTGGCCATACACTAGTAAAAATGTTAATTTCAAGAACATATGTTTGATTTGCAAATCATTACTGGTGTAAATCAACATTCATTTCATACTGCAGTGATGAGAAAAGCAGGATGAAAAATGTTTCTCTAACGAATTCATTTCTAACGGTGTATGTGGTTTTTCATTTGGAAAGTCCCTTTTTTAGTTTACAAAGCAAATGTTAAAAGCAAAAAAAAAGTTGCAGTACTTCCCAACGACATTTGGCAAGTCATCCAATGTACTGAGAAATTCAGTACAAATAACCAGCTTTAGTTATTGATAGAGCAACGTCGAATATTATATACTACCTTTTTTTTTTTTTTTTTTTTTTTTTTTTTTTTTTTTTGGTGGGAGCTGACATGTTTGATTTAAGAAGCTACCTCCAAGAGCTATAGAAAGTGACATCAGATTGTATGTTTGTGTCTTAATTCCAATGTGCGTTGCCTTCCCCATTTTTAGGCCCTTCAATCACATATAAACATGTAAAAGTGTAAATGGGTATAATGCTAGCAGTAGATCTTCCTGAAAGAAGATGCCTCACTTGAGCAAAATATGTGAATGGATAGCTGACTTACAGGGAAAATTTAAATAAAACATCCCCCCTCCTTCCTCTCCTCCTTTTTTTTTTTTTTTTTTTTAAATGTACAATAGAGGTAGCTCCATCGTGCTTTAAACCTGTGTCATGGTTACTTTTTGGCTCCCTTCAGCTCACGTCCCTATAGCCTGGCTTATTATCTCCAAATACAGCTTTTTCTGGTTGTTGCTAGCATTTTTAAGAACATACCTAAACAAATACTATGAACGTATTGAATAAGCTCCAAAGGGGGTTTAATTTATTATATGTAATGTAATAGATATAACTAATAATTCTCCCTGGGGAATGACATACCCCAAAAATCAGTGACTGGGTAGGGAATAATATTTGTCTTGGAAGCAACCGAGACATTAGGAACTCTACAGGAGCAACAGAGATGAGAGTTGTGTCCCTGGTACAACTATAACTAGGAATCTCTAAAAAGCTTGGCTTTATGGAAGAGTGACAGGAAGAAAACTTTTCCTGGGGAAAAAAAGGAATACAAAATGATGTATGTCTCTCCCGTCACTCTGAACATGGTGGGAGGGGAAAAAAGGTCCTCTGGTTTGGTTTGAGACAGTTTTGGATTGTCAGGAAAAGCCAATGCTACGTCTTACCCTGACTACACCATGCCTATGGTAAAAAGTTAAAGTGGATGTAAACCTACCACTCGCCCAGTATAAACGAATGGCCCAGCATTAATGTGTGTGTGTGTGTATGTGTATATGTATGTATATATATATATATATATATATATATATATATATATATATATATATATATATATATATATATATATATATATATATATATATATATATATATATATATATATATATATATATATATATATATATAATCTATATCCCAAATTCACAATCTCAGAAAATTAGAATATTGTGAAAAGGTGCAATATTCTAGGCTTAGTGTCCCACTCTAATCAGCTAATTAAGCCATAACACCTGCAAAGGGTTCCTGAGCCTTTAAATGGTCTCTCGGTCTGGTTTAGTAGGAATCACAATCATGGGAAAGACTGCTGATCTGACAGTTGTGCAGAAAACCATCATTGACACCCTCCTTAAGGAGGGAAAGCCTCAAAAGGTAATTTCAAAAGAAGTTGGATGTTCCCAAAGTGCTGTATCAAAGCATATTATGAGAAAGAAATGTGGAAGGGAAAAGTGTGGAAGAAAAAGGTGCACAAGCAGTAGGGATGACCGCAGCCTGGAGAGGATTGTCAGGAAAAGGCCATTCAAAAGTGTTGGGGACTTTCACAAGGAATGGACTGAGGTTGGAGTCAGTGCTTCAAGAGCCACCACACACAGACTGATCCTGGACATGGGCTTCAAATGTCGTATTCCTCTTGTCAAGCCACTCCTGAACAACAAACAACGCCAGAAGCGTCTTACCTGGGCTAAAGAGAAACAGACCTGGTCTGTTGCTCAGTGGTCCAAAGTCCTCTTTTCTGATGAGAGTAAATTTTGCATCTCATTTGGAAACCAAGGACCCAGAGTATGGAGGAAGAATGGAGAGGCACACACTGCAAGATGCTTGAAGTCCAGTGTGAAGTTTCCACAGTCTGTGATTTGGGGAGCCATGTCATCTGTTGTTGGTCCACTGTACTTCAGGGTCCATGGTCAACAAAGCCATCTACCAGGAGATTTTGGAGCACTTCATGCATTTTGGAGCATTTCATGCTTCCTTCCACAGACGAGCTCTATGGGGATGCTGACTTAATTTTCCAGCAGGACTTGGCACCTGCCCACACTGCCAAAAGCAACAAAACCCGGTTCAATGACCGTGGGATTACTGTGCTTGATTGGCCAGCAAACTCACCTGACCTGCACCCCATAGAGAATCTAATGGGGCATTGCCAAGAGAAAGGTGAGACATGAGACCGAGCAATGCAGAAGAGCTGAAGGCTGCTATTGAGGCATCCTGGTCTTCCATAACACCTCAGCAGTGCCACAGGCTGATAGCTTCCATGCCACACCGCATTGAGGCAGTAATTGCGGCAAAAGGGGTCCAAACCAAGTACTTAGTACATATGCATGCTTATACTTTTCAGAGGTCCGATATTGTTCTATGTACAATCCTTGTTTTATTAATTGCATGTCATTTTCTGAGATTGGGGATTTGGGGTTTTCATGAGCTGTAAGCCATAATCATCACAATTATGACAAATCACGGCTTGAACTATCTCGTATATTAGTTTCACCTTTTTAAGTTGCATTAGTGAAATAAATGAAGTTTTGCACGATATTCTAATTTTTCAAGTATCACCTGTGTGTGTGTGTGATTTTATTAGATTATATTTTTTATATATTATTATTTTTTTTTATTTATACCTCCTGCATGTATGCCTACCTTGCGAATGTCACCCCCTTCAGCAGTAGGAGCCCTGCAAAACTCTGGAATTGGTAGTCGGGTCCCTTTGCCGGAGCTCGGTGGGAGGAGTAGTGATGTCACAAGACTCCCCGCCCACCTCTACACACACCCACTCTTTCTGCTGGCTCTGGGAGCTGACTGCACCATGAATATCCTCCTCAGTCACACTGATCTCGCCCCATGATGAGTAACATTCAGCCACATAATTTCAGCATGCCCAATCATGCTGAGGTGTGGAGCAACCAATCCTGGGAGAGTTGGAGAAAAGGAGGAGGGATGTGAAGCTGCAATCGTAGACACTCTCTCTGCTCTCATGCTTGTTTATGAGATAAAGAAATCGGATATCGGTCACAGCAGTGTGGGCTGTGGCAAAACAAACCTATCTGTGTGCCATTTTTTTTTTTTTTTATCTTCCTAAAAAAAACACAAGAGGATTACTCAGAGCTGGATTAACTCTTCGTGGCAAGACTGGGCACAGATGAATTGACATCCTCTACTGTACCAGGTAGAGGTCTTCATTCAAAAAAATTTTTTAAGGTTTACATCCACTTTAAGCCTTACGATTGGTAGCATATTGTAAAGATGCTTTTTATTGGCTGAGAAATTGGGGGAAAAACAAAAAGAACCATGATGGACAGAGCCAAATACAGGACAGTTGCAGAGGAAAATCCTGTTTTTGTCTCAGACTTTGGAAGTTCACTATCCAGCAGGAACCAAGCCCACAGCCAAAGCTGCAACTGAGAGATGCAAAATAAAGACCCTGTATACCTTGGCCCGACCAAAGCCCAGACCTAATTTAATTGACACGCCTTGAAAAGTCGTGTTCACCAATGATCATCCATATTGACAAAGCTAGAGCAGCGTTGTAGAGAAGAGAGGGCAAATGCTACAGAATCCAGATTTGCTAGGCTGATATATATATATATATATATATATATATATATATATATATATATATATATATATATATATATATATATATATATATATATATATATATATATATATATATATATATATATATATATATACCGTATTTATCGGCGTATAACACGCACTTTTTTCCCCTTAAAATCAGGGGAAAGTCGCAGGTGCGTGTTATACGCCGATCCCGAGCGACACAACTTCAAAATCACCGACCGCGATTTGAAAATGGCGCCGAAATACACAGAGCCGGTCCTCGGCTCTTTCCGGCGGCTCTCGTTCACTTTCGGCTCCACTCGTAGTCCCGAGCGGAGCTATCCAAACCTACTCGGCTAGGTTCGGATAGCTCCGCTCGGGACTACGAGTGGAGCCGAAAGTGAACGAGAGCCGCCGGAAAGAGCCGAGGACAGGCTCTGTGTATTTCGGCGCCGGCGGCGCCATTTTCAAATCGCGGTCGGCGATTTTGAAGACAGGGGATCGAAGGCTGCACTGGGCAAGGCTGCACTGACATGGCTGCACTGGGGCAAGGCTGCACTGACATGGCTGCACTGGGGAAGGCTGCACTGACATGGCTGCACTGAGAAGGCTGCAATGATGGGCATTTAAATGTAAGTTTTTTTTTTCCCTTCAACTTCCCTCCTAAAAGTTTTTTTCCTTAAAATTCCCTCCTAAATTGGGGTGCGTGTTATACGCCGGTGCGTGTTATACGCCGATAAATACGGTATATATATATCTATCTATCTCAATTATAAAAAAAAAAAAATTCTTTTTTTTTTTTTTTTTTTGACACAAAGTGTTCAAGTATCTGTAGCACCCTCTACCTTAAGTACTAGAGTTAGGTTTTTGGCCAGTGCAGGTAAATTTAGGCAGGCCTAGCTGAAAACTAGGCCTGTTTGTTTTGATCTGGGAGCTGGGGAGTGGTTTTGTGTAAGCTGGTAAATCACAGGCAGTGTCGCTTTTTAGTTACTTCCCTCCTGACCAATTCCCGACTTAGGATTGGCAGGGGGCAGGCCTCAAATACCTTGGGTCAGCCCAGCTAGGGAGGAGTTGTTTGGGTGGAAGAACTGATGAAGTGTTAGGCTGTCAGGGCCTTGGAAGGGGTCCCCCTGTCTGGGGGGGGGGGTGACCTTGGGCTTGGCTGGGGCTCGGAGCTGGAACCCTTCCATACAACCCAAACAAGGGGTGTCCTGAACAGGAGCGGGGAACACTGCCAGGCAAATCTTTAGGTAGGATTCACCTGTTGTTCGGTGAGTGACGGGCACAGTCAGGAGATCTGGGAGAGGCATGCCAGGAGAGGGAGAGACTGTGATGTTACTGGCATTGGAGTCAGGCTGCTGCAGCCAGGAGGGCTGGCAGAGTTTGCATAGGACTGACTGTGACTAGTAGTCCACAGCTAGCACAAAAGGACATTTTCTATTGCTACACCAAAGGGACCCGCGGTCCCCTGCCAGCAAATGGCATATCTACAAAATCAGGCCTAATTCAGAGTTGGGCCTAACCATGTGCTAGCTGCAATAGGAACCAATTATTGCACAGTAGAGGAAGCAATGGTTCACCAAGAAGCGTTGTGGTGGAGTCTGGGGCTTTAGAGCCTGTGATTAGAGGTTCCAATTTACATTTTCATCGATTTATTTTTTATTTTTTTTAAATACTATTGATCTGGGCATCCCATATTCCCTTTACCCCATCCAAGTTTAATCCCTCAAAACAACAAAAACAAAGCTGATGGACTGTTCATTGGCTGGAGAGTGACTAAAGTGAATGTCAGGCTGGGCAGAGTGATGGGTGGAACTACTACACTCAGCGGCCCCGTGGGGGTACTGCAACATATGTGCTGTAAAACAAATGATGAAATCCCAGAAAAATACTTTGAGTACCAGGGTATAACACTATAAACTATGCATATATATAAACTACCTCTTTAAACCATAAGCTAGATGGATTACTTGTCAAATCCATTTAGAATTGTAGATTTTCATGCTGCCTGTCCTTTAGGACCTTCAGGCAATACGAACAAAACATCAGTTTTCCGAATCTGAGCAGTCGTCTTTAAGTAGAACAGGGTTCTGGAAAAAATGAAGATAGAACAATATCCTGGTTTAGATAAAAACCTGTTACTACCTTCGGTAAAAAGTTAGGATGGGGACACAATAATACCTTATCCTTGGCAACATGAATAATATGGCTCTTTACAAGAAAAAGCCGCCAATTCTGATACCCTTCTTGCAGCAGATATGGTTACCAGAAAAAATAGTTTCCTTGTCAAAGGACCAAGGGAATATGTTATATCGGTACAAAAAGCTGTTTTGTAATGCTGCCAAAACTAAATTCAAGTCCCAAGGGTTCAGGGGTGACCTAACCGGGAATTAAGCCGTGTTACCCCCCTGAATAAAGTTACAAACCAAAGAAGCGAAGCAAGTGATCATTGAAATAATACCGATATTTGGGGGGGCAGGAGGCGGAGCCTAGCAGAGCAGACATGCATTGTTAGAGCTCCACACCGCTGAGGAGAGAAGAGAAGGACAAAGCGGAGCCTGCAGGCTCAAAAGGTATCCATTTGAACCTTTTTGCCCCAGGGAACAAACTGTGAAAGTTTGGGCAGGAAATATGGTACTGGGAGGAAACTGTGGCAGAAATAAAAATCACCTCACAAAGAGCTCACAGGCACTCACTGCAGCTGAAGCAGCTCCAGTCACCTCACAAGATACAGCATCAGGGCGCTCTCACAGACAGAAAATGTCACAGCAAGACTCTCCATTTGAGTCAGATACAGAACAAATCCTCTCACAAACTTCTCCACAAGCCTCCTCAGCATCCCCAGTAATATTATTACAATTTGAAAAGATGCTTCATAAGGCTTTAAAACAAACCTCAGACCAAATAACAAAAAGCCTAACCAAAGAAATAAGAGAGCTGGGAAACCGCACCGCAGCCTTAGAAATAAAAATGGATGAAATTGAAATTACAACCCAAGAAAATATAACAGAATTGGAACAATTAAAAAAAGAGAATTTAATACTTGAAACTAAGCTCGAAGATTACGAAAATAGAGCCAGACGTTCAAACTTGCGCATAAGGGGAATACCTGAAACTGTGACAGACCTGCAATCTACTTTTACTGCTCTATTACAAGAACTAAAGCCAGATATCCCTATTGAACGTTTAGAACTGGACAGAGTACACAGAGCCCTCACAGCCAAAAAGAAAGATGGACCCCCACGTGATATAATCACAAAATGTCATTATTACAGAACGAAAGAACAAATACTAATTGCTGCAAGAGAAAAAAAGGAACTTAATTTTCAAGGACACAATTATCAAATTTTTGCTGACCTATCCCAACTTACTATTACTAAAAGACGATCCATGAAACCCCAACTAATGGAACTGCAACGCCACAACATTATGTATCAATGGGGCTTCCCTTTTTCAGTCAGATTTAACTACCAAGGTACAATTTACAGAAGCAGATCAGCAGATGAACTACAACAAACCCTTTTAAAATTAAATCTGACAGAACCCACAAGCAGCAACACTCCCACACGCAGAAGAATGGCATCATCTTCACCTTCAGGCAGCACCCAGAAAATTTCAGAACAAAATGGGAATCATCATTCTCACAAAAGAGGCCGTTATGCCACATCATCCATGGACCAAGAAGATTCAATGGACTGACATCCTAATTCCTGATATCTCTTCATTTATTATACTAAGAGATGGTTCTCTATAAAAAACCTGTATTTATAACTGAATGTAACTGCATTCTGATAGTCACACACTGTGTGGGATCATGTTACATTCCAGTTATATTTCTTATTACTTCTGATTCATATAGCCTTAGAATATATAAGTGAAATAAGGAAATTCTTGTTCATTTATATATTATCAGGTAATAACAATAGATTTATTACTTTTTAGGACAAAAATGTTCAATAATCCAGAAGTAATGGAAGCTTTTTCTTTCTTTTCTTAAAACAAATAGGTAATAATATAACTAGTTCCTAGAATTATGTTTTTGTTTATTCTAATCTGAAGCAATACAACCTCAATTTTATGAGTTAACATATCTAAACAGTTACATATGAATAAAATATGTAATTGTTTACTCTAAAAGGGTTAAAATCCCAAAATAATTCAAACTATCTTCATCAATACCAAAGTTATTAACAGTACCTTTCTAACTGAATTATTTAGCCTAGGGCAAGACTAACCATATACAACCACCCTGGAATAAATAATTTCAACAAAAACTATATTCTGCACTCCAACTAATGAAACATCATTTTGATGTCTTTTGACATAGCACTTCTCTCCTGTAAGCGGAAGATCCGTGTACCCCCATTAGCCCTCCTCATTCTCCCAACCATATTATGTGGGAGTGTGACGAAGGCACTTATTCCCCTGAGAGAGATATTTTGTTTCAATATTTTTATTTTATTTTCAAAAGAGAAGGGAAGGGGGACGTTGGGAAAACATTACATGTCGTTACAAGAATTTGTGGGACAGTAAAATACAGATGACCATCACGGTCATATTATGTATAACTTAATAAGGCTTTGGCATACATAACAGTGCAGTATAAAAAGTACAAACTCAGTCAATTGCTTTGAGCAAGGTGAACATAGGAGAGCCATAAATCAGGTTTAGATTAGTTTGTATGTGATATTGGGAGGGAGAGGCCCGCCACCCCAATTGGGTACTCACTGTGGCGGGACTCCACCTCCCCCAACATCTTTCTCACTAGAAAAAGCAAAGTGTCAAAAACCTATGCAGAAGGGCGGTGATGAAGACCTAGGCTATCAAATCCATGATCACCGCATTACATGACCGAGACGAGTCGGTGTCTACGAAAATTAAACAAGTAACGTTAGAAACTGATTATCAGTAGCAACTGAGATGGTAAATATACAAACAAATGAAATAGACATCGAGGAATCGGGGTGCCAGTAGGGTTGTGCTGGTTTGGGCTTGGGACGGGGACCGACTCAGGAGGATTCCCGTCCGAAGCCAGGTTATGATCCCTCGAGCACAGGTCAAAGCCTAATACCAATAATAAAGAGGAAAAGTAAGGTGAGAAAGGGAGGAGAGAAGTATAGAGAAAAGAAAAAGGGAGGTTGTAGAGAGATGGGGTAGAGGAGAAGAGGGTAGAGAGAGATGCGTAGGAGTCGACCGGGGAAGAGAGAAATGTCGATGTGTAAAAGCTCTAGGGGAAGAGTCAAAGTGAGACTCCAATGTATTTCGCCCAAGGTTCCCAAATTTGTTGGAATTTGGCTGAGCGGTCCAGGATCACACTTGCCATTTTTTCCTGGTGCATAATCCAGGAAATCTTTCTTTTGGCCAAGAGTGTGGATACTGTCGGTTTTTTCCAAGCTTTAGCTAGGGTGAGCTTGGCTCCTAGGATGATGAAGAAGATGAGGCGTTGTGTGATCCTGGAAACTTCTCTTACTGGGAAATTAAGGAGTGCCACTAAAGGCGACATTTGGATAGGCCTTTCGGCAATTCTACTAATCCAAAGGAAAATCTTGTGCCAGAAATGTCTGATTCTAGGGCAGGACCACCATGTATGGAACATATCACCCTTAAGGCCACATCCCCGAAAACAGAGGGGGGATGCTGAAGGGTAAAAGCGAGCTAATTTGGAGGGAACCAGGTACCATCTGGTTAGTACTTTCAGGTTGCTCTCCACTAGCCCCGAGTTCAGGATGCCTTTGTAGGATTGGGAAAAGTTCCTATGCCAGGTTTCCAGTTGCCAGCTTTGAGACAGATCTTCCTCCCAGGCTAGCATGTAAGGTGCCTTGGATTGCGCAGAGGATAAGGCTTTGTAAATCACCGAAATGCCTCCCCTCTGCTCGCTGGCCTGGCCACACCATAGTTCGTAAGGAGTCATTTGGGTACCATTCGGGAGAGATCTACACTTATTGTGTAAGTAGCTTGATATTTGGGAGAATCTAAAGAGTTCAGATTGTGGCATATCTAGATTACTGACACAAAAAGCTTTAGAGATTGGGCCTAATGGTCTAAGGAAGTGTCCTATTCTGTACATCCCCTTATCAAGCCACCATTTGAAGTCAGAAATATTGAGACCTGGGGGGAATTCGGGATTGTTAAATAAGTGCTGTAATGGTGCCATAGGGGATGATAATCTTTCGTTGCTTTTCAATCTGTCCCATAATGCAAAGGAGTTCGACAACGTTGGGGAAAGAATGGAGGGTCTGAGTTTTCTTGGGCACCAAAGGAGGAAGTCAAGGGTGTGGAGGGGGACCGCTTGTCTCTCTATGTGAACCCAGTCAGGTTGTTCCCATCTAGAGTATACTGTGGATAGCTGGGCCAATTGTGCTGCTTGCAAGTACCAGATTAGGTTCGGTAATCCCATGCCACCTTCTGACCTAGGTCTAAACAGGGTCGCTTTGGAAAATCTGTGACCCCCTTTACCCCATATGTATTTAACAATGTTGGCTTGGAAGCGTTTTAGGCGGGTATTATCGATCGATATTGGAAGGGCTCTAAAATAGTATAGGATACGGGGGAGTAGGGTCATCTTTATCGTGTTTATTCTGCCTAGCCAAGACAGGGACAGCCTGGACCAATGCATGAGGTCCTCCTCCAGTTTTTTGTAGAGAGGAGGAAAGTTGGCCTGATACAGAAGTTCAGTTTTAGGAGTTAGCCGAATCCCTAAGTAAGGGATGGAGGAGTTACTCCACGAGAACCGGAAGCTATCCCTGAGTCTGGCCAGGAGAGGTTCCTGAATATTGATATTTAACGCCTGGGATTTGTCGTAGTTGACCCTGAGGCCTGAGATCCGTCCAAAGTCATCTAGGAGACTGCATATATTGGGGAGCGAGGTTAGTGGTGATGTTACGAATAGTAATATGTCATCCGCAAATAATGCGCATTTATGGCACCGGGAACCACTTTGAACACCTTGAATGTTCGGGTTGTTTCTGATGGCTATTGCAAGAGACTCGATCGCTATGGCAAAGATCAACGGGGAGAGTGGGCACCCCTGTCTTGTACCTCTGGATATGGGGAATGAGTCCGAGTAAAACCCTTGCAGACGTACCTGAGCTGAGGGAGTTGAGTACAGTGCGTGAATGATATTGAGAAACGAGTCCCCAAATTCCCATTTTTTAAGCAAATGGAATATGTAGGGCCATTGGACAGCGTCAAAAGCTTTTTGAAGGTCCAGAGAGAGTAGGCAACCCTGTCTGGATGGGCCCCCATCCCAGTTGGAATTAAAAAGGGAAATTATATCAATTGCTCTGCGGGTTTGATCGGGACCCTGCCTCCCCGGTATGAAGCCCACCTGATCTTTATTAATGTATAGGCTAATGAAGGAGGCTAGGCGGTCTGCAAGGATCTTAGTCAGGACCTTCAAATCATTGTTAATGAGCGATATTGGTCTGTAGTTGCTAACCGAGCTTGCGTCTTTATCCGGCTTAGGGAGGACCGTGATGTAGGCTGTGTTAAGTGAGGTATCGAGAGTATCCCCCGTCCTAAGAGCATTGAAGAACCTAGCCATATAAGGGGCGAGCAAAGTGGAGAATGATTTGTAATATGGTACGGAGAAACCATCAGGGCCGGGGGCCGACTGTGAATTCAGGTTTTTAATGACCGCGCAAATTTCCTCAGCTGAAATAGGGGAATCTAGTTTCCGGCGGTGTCTTGTGTCTAATTTAGGGATCTGTAAATTATTTAGGAAGAGGTCCATTGCCTCCGGAGAAGGGCTATTTCCACTACTGTATAAGGTTTTATAAAAGGTTTGGAATTCCCCCATGATCCGTTGAGAATTTTGGGACAAAGTGCCACCCTGAATCTTGATCTTTGGTAAGGCCGGAGATCTAAATTTCGGGGATAATTTACTTGCAAGCATTGGACCTATTCGATCAGCGTTACAATAAAATTTGTTTCTGTTCCACCGAACCCATTTTTCAGCCTTGGTAGTTAAGGCGAGATTCAAGGCCGTGCGTGCTGCGTCTAGCTGAGCGATAGGAACAGCATTTCGATCTGCTTTGTGTCGCTTTAACAAGGCTGTGAAATCCCTATCCAGCTTTTCAATGTCAGATTTGTTTTCCTTATTGACTTGAGAGGCTAGTTGGATCAGGTGACCTCTAATTACTGCCTTGTGGGCTGCCCAGAGGCACGAGGGACTAGTATCTGGAGTATCATTATTGAGAAAATAGTTGCGAATGTGAGTTTCGATTGTTTTAGTTCTAATCGGATCACTCAAGATGGACTCGTTGAGCCTCCACCTCCGGACAGGTTTATGTCCTCCGGGGCGTTGAAGCACAAGGATTACCAACGAGTGGTCCGACCAGACTACATCTTTGATATGTGCCTTGTGTGCTAGTGGAACGGAGGCAGGGGTTATAAGGATGTGGTCAATTCTCGCAAAAGACCTATGGGGGTTGGAGAAATGCGTGAAGTCTCTCAGCGTAGGATTCACTTCCCTCCATATGTCAATGAGGCCCTGCTGGAAGATAAGTTTAGCTATGCGTAGACTCTGTTTCGTCGGTCTAGTGAGGCGTTTGCCTGGGGGACGAGACTTGTCCAGACCCTGGTCAAAGGCCGAGTTAGAATCGCCTCCGTAGATCACTGTGCCCTCCAACAGAGGCGCTAGAGTTGCAAACATTGTTTGAAAGAAGGCGTACTGGCCTCTGTTGGGGGCATAATACGAGATTAGAGAGTAGAGACGGTCATCCAAGTCCCCAATCAAGAGGATAAAGCGCCCGTCAGGGTCCCTGAACTCGGATTTGGGTGAGAATTTGCATTTTTTAGAAATGAAGATACCCACCCCCTTCGTTTTATTTTCAGCATTGGCAAGTTTGAAGAATGGGAATTTGGAGTGGATAAAGGAGGGGTTGAAACTTCTGGGAAAGTGAGTTTCCTGCATAAGGACCACGTCTGCTTTTTGGGAATGCAAGTATTGGAAGACCTTGCGCCTCTTGGAAGGGGAGTTCAGACCCTGAGCATTATGGGACACTATTTTGAGAGGTATATTAACTGGTGTTTCATCAGCCATCGGGCAGAGGTAGGAGCAAAGCTGGGTAACCTACAGCACTTACCCACTGGTCTCCACCGGGTCTCAGGCATCTCAATCGACAGGCCGAGCATGGTGAGGGGATCAGAGGATGTTCGAGGTGAGCTCCCCGGTCGACTCCTGTGGTAAAAAGTATGAAAGCGTAAGTGTGGAGAAGGGGAAAGAAAAGACAAGAAGGAGAGACGGGGAGCAAGGGAGATCCCCGGAGAATGGAGGGGACAGTGTCCTCCAGCAGAAGGTGTGATTCACATAAGAATCCCTCCAAGGGGTAGGGATTTACCCTGTCCAATGGCATTTGGGGTACCAAATCCACTGGACAGAAAGGGGGGCATGAACACCACCCCAGCAGAGGGACCGCCTAATAGGGAAATTAGAATATCTATCTTGAAGAAGGCACTTGAACCTACAGATACACCTTAACCCCCAGCAAAATACGCTTTTGCATGAAAAGAAAAAAAAGAAAAAAAAAAAGGTCCGGGGGAGAAAGTGAACTGACCAAAAAACCATGAAAGCGTTTAATAAACAAATATTAAAATTGTGTGAATGAACCTGGAGTAACAAGGGGTAACGGGGAGTATGCCTCATCCAGCCGAGAAGAAGCACTGCCGAGGGCTCCCCCACAGTCAGCATAGCCGCTATAGGGAAGCTCCCAGGAGCAACCTGGATAGACTTTTACTTGCCGTCCCTCCTCCCCACTGGAACCGGCACAAAGCTATGGAGCAGTAGTACGGAGACTATATATCAGGAGAAAATAGAGTTAACCGCGTCTCCCAGAGTTGAGTCCCCTGAGATCGCCTCAAGAGAGGCGTGAGGGTGTTCCAATTTGGCACGCATCCCAGGGGCCACATATGTGGAGATTCCCACCCCACAGCCAGCATCTGAAGGGGGGAAAGAGAAAAAAAAAAAAGGGGGAGAGAGAGGACAAAAAAAAAAAAAAAAAAAAAAAAAAATTTTTCTCTCTCTTCTCTTTCGCCCCTCCCCCCTCCTCAGGGTCAGTGGACCTCAAAGGAACGATACGTCATGGGCAAATAGAGGACTGAGAGTCATGGAGGATTCGTTTCCTTGGACTTCTTGGATCTCGTCTTCTCCCAAACCGGATTCAGAGGACTCGTGGGCAGGTGTCTCTTTGCAGAGTTGGATTGAGGTCCTGATTGGCGTGCAGTCGGGTCTTGGGTGATGAGGCCCAATTGTAGGAAAAGCTTTTCTCCTTCCTGTAGGGATCCGAAGGTATACGCCTTGCCTTTGTGAAGCAGTTTAAGTTGAAATGGGAAAAGCCACCAGTATTTGATTTCTCTATCCATCAGGATTTGAAGGAGTGGTTTAAGGGTTCTCCTTTTTTGTATAGTTGATTGCGATAGGTCAGCAAATATTTGCAAGCGGTGTCCTTGAAAGACTATTTCAGACATGGATCTAGATTTCCTCATAACTTCTTCTTTGATGGAGAAAAAATGTGGTTTTACCACTACGTCTCGGGGTAGACCGTCTGATCTGGGGGGCCTGAGAGCTCTGTGGGCTCGATCTAGTTCAAGTTTGTGCTGTGGAGTGTCCGGGAGCAAACCCTGTATGAATGATTTTATAGTTTCAGGGATGTCCTTGTAGGATTCAGGGAGCCCCCTGACCCTAAAATTGTACCTTCGATTACGGTTTTCAAGGTCGTCAATTTTAGCATTGGCAGTTTCTAGTTGTTCCTGCAAGGTCTGGATACAGGCAGTATTTTGGTTTGTTCTAGAAATAGTGGATTCCAGGTTAGATTCTATGATTTCCATGCGATAGCCTATGTTCTGAAGATCTGCTTTAATGTCACTTGTGATTTTGTGTGCAGTGTTCTGAAGGCCTCTGTCTAGTAGTTCTGCAAACTTTGTGAATAAGTCTGCCACTGTGACCGGCTGGAGCAGGCCTGGATCCCCCTGCTGTATTAGCTGGTGTGACTGGGGAGGGCCTGCATCCATTGGGGAGAGTCCCAGTCCTGCTAGGCTGTGGTCTAGGAGGGATGCAGTGGACGCTGGAGAGGCTGGGATCGAGGGATTGTTACCCTCAAGAGACTCTGGCTGAAGCAAGGAGGGGGATGCTTCGGATGGGGGATATGGCTGATAGGCCGCAGAGCTGTGAGGAGCGGTCGCCATCTTGGCCGTCTCGGTCAGCGGTGTAACGGCTTCAAAAGCCGGCTTCAGGTTCCGCCTTACCGCTCCTGCGTACATCGGGGGAGTCCCTGGGGATTCAGGAGACCGTGTGGGGTGTCGGCGAGGTTCGATCGCCGGTCCAAGTGCCGCTATTCGGTCCGGTCTGCTGAGGTGGGACGGAGCTCCCGGACTAGGCGTCCATCTTAGGTGCCTCCGCGCATGCGCCTCCTGAGAGAGATATTTATTCTCTTTCACGGGTAAATTGTGATTACTTGCAAAAAATAATTTATACAATGTATCATCTAATCTCATGTTTTTTGTTTACTCTTTACTCCAGAATTCACTGGTTTCTTTTCTATCTATTCATCTCTTCAGTCCACACAGGTTGATCTGCGCAGTCAGCTCTGCATAACAAAAAGTAAGTCAAAACTATTTGATCTATTGCCATGGCACCACTGAATATACTTTCCCTGAATGTTCAGGGAATAAATGTCCCTCAAAAAAGGACCAAAGCCTTCCGTACTTTCCATAACAAAAAGGCTCACATCGTATGCCTCCAAGAAACACACTTCACCAAAGATTCTACTCCAAAATATATTTCTCCTTTTTATCAACAAATTTACACGGCTTCTGCCTGTACCAAGCAAAGGGGAACTCTAATTGCATTTCACCGATCCACACCATTCACCTTATCATCAGAAATTAAAGACCCAGAAGGTAGATACCTGATACTCATGGGTTATATAATGGATACAGCAATCACGGTGATTTCCTACTACGCTCCTAACAAACAACCTACACCATTCCTCTCACATATATTACAAGTGATTAATACACACAAAATAGGAACAGTGATAATGTGTGGGGATTCGAACCAGGTCCTCCTCCCATTTCTAGATAAATCACCTTTTACACCATCCAAAATAACCTCTAGATTACCTTTTTCTCAACTTCTTTCCAAATACAATCTGGTAGATTCGTGGAGAGGAAGTAACCCAATGAAAAAGAAATTCACTTATTTCTCGCACCCTCATCAAACCTTCACCAGAATAGATCATATTTTTCTAACAATAGGAATGATACCAGAAATGATTGCATCAGATATAATTCCGATTCCGTGGTCTGACCATAATGCAGTATACACTACTATAGCCTCAGCCATACCAAAAGCACATGACCCAACGTGGTGCTTACCTGACATAATGCTCAAACACCCACTACATCAGATGGCCATTGAACAAGCTTTAAAAGGAATACATATCAATTAATAATACAACAGACATCTCCCCAATAACACTGTGGGAAGCTCATAAGCCTGTCTTGCGTGGTACAATACAAAGACAAATGGCACTATTTAAACGGGAACGCAAAAATCTAGCAAAAAAACTAGAACTCAATTTTAATGCAGCCTACATATCATTCCAAGATAATCCACCTCAGAGTACAAAATCTCATCTGGAAAAATCTAGATTGGAATACGATCTATTTCTCACTGAGTCAGTTGATAAATCCCTCAAACGCTCCAAACACAATTTCTACATGAATACAAACAAACCAGGTACATATTTGGCTCGGGCATTAAATTCAACTAACAAATCTTTCAAACCAATACGTTTGAATTTATCAAAAAATGTTTACACTTGTAATCCAGTTAAAATAGTCCATAAATTTCACTCACATCTCGCAACTTTATACAAGACAAACAATGAATTTAATCCTACAGAGGCTGAATCCTTCTTCTCAAAAATAACCTTACCTGAGTTATCTCAGAATCAAAAAAGCAGTTTGGATGAGCCTATAACTATAGATGAAGTTGCTAACGCCATAAAAGACCTAAAACTTAACAAAAGACCAGGCCCAGACGGCTACTCGGCTTTATACTATAAAACATTCTCAGAAATACTCTCTCCCATTCTCACTGAAACTTTTAACAAACTTCTAGATGGACATTCTTTTCGGCAAGAAACACTAATGGCAATTGTTTGTATGATCCCAAAACCCCTTTCTGATGATACTTCCTGTGTGAATTATCGGCCTATCTCTCTGTTAAACCTCGATATTAAATTATTAGCAAAAATAATAGCAAAACGCCTCAATAGCATTATAGGAAAATTAATACATAGAGATCAAGTAGGCTTCATGCCAAATAGACAGGCAGGCGATAATATACGCAGGGCAGTGTTATTGGCACATATTGCTAAAAAATGGAAAATCCCTTTGTTTTCTATCTCTCGATATTAAGAGGGCATTTGACACAGTATCCTGGCAATATATGCAATATTCATTACAAAAATGGGGTTTTGGACCCCACTTTTTAACATGGATCAAAGCATTATATAATAAACCCAAAGCCTATATAAAATATGCTGGATACAAATCTGAAGCCTTTAATATCGAAAGAGGTACCCGACAGGGTTGCCCATTATCTCCCTTATTATTTGCCCTTATACTTGAACCCATGGCCCAATATATCAGAACAAACCAAACTATAACTGGCATTGAAGTAGGAGGTATTACACACAAATTATGTATATTTGCAGACGATATATTACTTTTTCTATCATCACCACAGGTCTCTGGTCCTAACTTAATACCAGCTCTTGATGGATTTGCAGCCCTATCCGGCCTTATGATTAATCCTAAGAAATGCCTAGTGCTTAATATTTCACTCACAAACATGGAATTGATCCCGGCTAGGGCTGCACTCCCATTCACATGGGCAGAAAAATCAATCCCATATCTTGGAATTCATTTAACAGCATCTCATTCTGACTTATTCTCAACCAATTATCCTCCTGTATTAAGACAGATCACAAATCTAATAAAACAATGGTCGCAACTTCCTTTATCCTGGATAGGGAAGATTAATGCAATCAAAATGACTATTCTACCCAAATTGCTTTATCTATTCAGAGTCCTCCCTATTCCAATTCCTTCCTATTTTTTGAGAATCGTACAAAAAAGAGCAACTTCGTTTATATGGGGCTCTTCTAAACCACGTATACCTATATACACACACTACATCTTCCCAAAAATAAAGGAGGCCTGGGATACCCTAATTTTACTAACTACTACAGAGCAGCACATTTGGCCAGTCTGTCCAAATACCATGCAAAACAGGAAATCCCATTATGGGTATTTATAGAGTCTTCAGAAAATGACCCTCTATTAATATCAAATTTATTATGGCTTGATCCTAAAGACCGCTTTAAAATTCATAATCCCATAACTAAACACTTCTTATCTCTCTGGGATAAACTAAAAACCAAATATCAGTTACAATCTCCACACAATCCTCTCCTTTCTTTTATCAGAAATCCGGCCTTTTATCCGGCATGGATCTACCCAAATTCTTTTAAAGCTTGGACAACATCAGGCATTCAGACACTAAATGACTTCATAGCATCTAAATCATTCCTTTCATTCTCATTGCTTAGAGAAAAATATGATCTACCAAACTCTGAGATATTTAGATATCTCCAAATCAAAAATTTCTATACACCATTCCTAAAGGGGGATACACCATTATCCCAATTATCCATTTTTGAATCAATCTGTACAAAAGATCCATTTGCTAAAGGTACAATTTCATCACTTTATAATCAATTATATGGAGTAGCAAATCTTAATAGACCCTCTTACGTTCAGAGGTGGGAGGAGGACCTGGGACGAACTTTAGAAGACACGGACTGGTCTAACATATGGCTCACATCTAAGTCATCTTCACCCAACATCTTAGCACTGGAGACAAATTATAAAGTCCTAACTCGCTGGTACCTTGTACCCGCTAGAGTGGCAAAATATTCACCTAATACCTCAGCTCTTTGTTTTCGAGGATGCCCAGAAATAGGCACATATTTACACATATGGTGGACGTGCCCAGTAATCCAAACCTTCTGGAAGGGAGTCTTCGTGATTGCATCTAAAATATTTAAAAAAATAATACAACTAGAACCATATTTAACTTTACTTAATCTAAAACCGGAATGGTTAACACTCTCTCAATTCAAACTTATGATCCAACTAATAACGGCTGCAAAACAAACAGTGGCCAAGGCATGGAAATCTCCTACATTGGTACTAGCAGAAACAATTTACAGAATGAATAATACAATGTCCCATGCTAAAATGGTAGCCATCGATCAAAATCAAATTCCAAAATTTGAAAAACTTTGGCATCCTTGGATAAAACAACAGTTCCTGTCAAACTTCAATGACTCTGTCCTGTTGCCATGGTAACAGATTCAATGACTTAGAGACACCCATTCTAAGGTTTCAAAGAGAACTAAAAAGAATAATAAACTGACGAGCGGGACAACCTTGTGGACCATACCTCTGCCTTTCAACCTTTTTTCTTCTTTCTCTTTCCTTTTCTCCACCTTACGATTAAAGCTCATTATCAGAATTTATTTGACCTATATACACTCTACTTGTAAACAATATGTATAGTAGGTATAAATCATTTAAATACCTACAAAAGTAAAATAAGTAAAAGGAAATGATATATATCTTTAATTTAGGTTTACGTGAACCCAATGTTTAATATTTGAAATTTCATGATATTTACCTATATAAACCCTACTGTAAAACAATGAGCTTACTTTATAGATCCTTGTAAACTTACTTTATGTATCTTTATAACATTGTATACTCAATAAACTTCTTTTGACAAGGAAATAATACCGATATTTTATTTAATTTTTTTTTTTTTTTTTTTTTTTTTTAGGCCGAGACCTGTCCTTAGCACTTAAGGCCAGCTTTATTTCTCACCCCCATCTGCAGAAAGTCAAGGATTCTACCTCTGAGCTATTTCCTGGAGTGCAACCCCTGGTTTCATACCAGGAGACATATGCTTCCCAGACGCCATAATATAGAATTATGGAGGCCGGCTCCCTTGCATTAACCAAGATAGAAACCACTGAACCTGACAGCCCACATTTCTTCAGAGTGTGGGTCTCAATAGCTAAACCGTTAAATTTAGCGTTTGCAAAATAGGATGGAATACCGGACCTTACGAAAGAAGATCTGGCCGTGGCGGTAGGGTCCATGGGTCCTCTACTGTCATCTTTACGATCCTTGCATACCAAGATTTCCTGGGCCCTGCTGGGGGCCACAAGAATCACCGACTTCCCTTCTTGCATGATCCTGTGCAGAAGTCGTGGACGCAGGCAGAATAGGAGGAATGCATAAATCAGTGAGAACCGATTCCACGGAAATAGCAAGGCATCTGTTCCGCATGCTAGCAGATCCTTTGTTTTTGACACAAAGTTGTTGATTTCTTTGTTGAACCTGGACGTAAACAGATCTATGTCTGGGATCCCCCATCTTTGACATATTGACAGGAAGATATCTGGGTGAAGGAACCATCTCCCGGGAACTGCTGGTGACTCAAGTAGTCCGCCTGCCAATTTTCTATTGTTAGAACGAAGACCGCCGATAGGCAAAGTACATTGTTTTCTGCCCAAGATATAGGATATGATTCACCTTTCTCTGGGCCGCACAACTTCTTGTGCCCCCTTGGTGATTAATATCGGCCATTGCTGTGGCATTGTCGGATTGAATCCTGGCAGGACAATACCGTAAACTGAACGTTCAGGCCCTCAGAACCAAGTGCTCTGCCTGAATTTCTAGTATGATAATGGGCAAGGTCATTTCTGATCTGGGCCACTTCCATGGTAACTGAAGGAAGGATTTTCCCCTTTGCAGATTTTTGGATATTAACCATAAACTGATGCTCTGGCGTACCCAGCCTACAGTACCTGGTATTTCCAGGTGCTCCATCTGGGTACTAACCAGGCCCGAGCCTGCTTGGCCTCCAAGATCAGACGAGATTGGGCGCTTTCAGGGTGATGTGGCCGTAGGCTTTGGAGTCAGACACATTGGGAATCTAGAGCTTGAACCCTCTGTTCCAAGCCGATAGGATAATGTTTTGCAGCAGTCTCGAATGAAACTGAGCATAAGGAACGGCCTCAAACGAAGCCACCATCTTTCCCAACAACCTCATGCCAAGTTGAATAGAAGAATTCATCTTGCTTCGACCACCTAAATCAGTTCCTTTATGGTGCTGATCTTTGCCTGGGGCAAGAATATCCTTTTCTGGGTGTACCTATGATCAGACCCAAGTATCTTAGCCCTTTTCATGGTTTTAAAGAAGATTTCTCCTAGGCTGAGAATCCGACCTAGATATTCCAGGTAGTTGAATGTGGTGACCATACTTTGGTCTAAGTGGGCTACCGACTGGACTATCAAGAACAGATTGTCCAGGTAAACCATAATGGTTATACCTTGGGCCCTTAATCTGGCTAGAAGAGGGGCCAGAACCTTTTGTAAACACACGGTGCAGTAGCTAGACTGTAAAGCAGACGCACTGAAAATGAGGATTTTCCACCTTGAAAAGTAGATAAGTAGATATTACTAGTGAGTGAGGAAATAGGCATATGGAGGTATGCATCTTTGACGTCGATTGACGCCAGAAGTTCTCCTTGTAGGATGGAGATAACTGATTGGATTGACTCCATGCGAAAAAAGAGTGGTTATATTCAGAATTGAATTTAGATTTTTGAGATCCAGAATGTCCATTTTGGATTTAACCAAACCCCAACCTCTGCTCTTACATGGGGGCCACCATGATCACTTTTTGCCAAAAGATGGCCCAATGCTTGAGAGAGAGACTTCTTTTTCTCTGGATCCTTAGGCACAATTGATCTGAAAAAACGAGGAGACGGGAACTCTTGGAATTCCAGTTTGTACCTTGGAGCTATTGATCAAGTCCCCCATTCATCTTGACACTCTTCCTGCCAGATCCTTGAGAACTGCAGAAGAATTCCCTCTATTGAGCGACTGGGGGCGCCTCCTCATAAGGAGGCTTCGGTATCTTGTAGGTTTCCTCCCTCAAAACCTCTTTTGTCCCTGGGGTTAACCCTGAGGATTACCTTTTTGAATCTGACGGCGGAAGCCGTCGTGACTGCCTGGAGGTGGATGCCCCTGGCACAGAAGAAGGAGCTTTAAAACGAAAATACATTTACTCCTTTTCTTAAATGGCAAAAGGGTTACTTTTTTCCACTAGAATTTCTTTGGATGTATTATCCAAAAAATCCCCAAATAGCTGTTTCACCGCAAAAAGGAAGACTAGCCAGGAGCTTCTGCATGGTGCTTAGCAAAGGGCGCAAGGACTGAAGGATAGAATCTCTCATAGCAACTATTGCAAACCTAAAGCTGCCAGATCCTGGCCTGCTAGGCAGGATAACCTTGAACACCTGTTTTAAACTGGTCTCTCAACGATTAAGCAATTACTGTCAGCGCAGGCTGAGACACTCAATCTGCCAGAGAAAGGGTTTTTTTGTTTTTTAATAGGAATTCCAACTTTTTATCCGTTGGATCCCTAAGCATTTGAGCATTGTCTGCCAGACAAGTCAAACTCCTATTCAGAGGATATAGCAGCGTTAATTGCTGGTATACCCTACTTAGTGAATTTCCTCCACCATAGGATAAAGTGTGAAAACTTTTTAGGAGAGAAAATAATGCTTATCTGGGTGATCCTCTCAGATAAAAAAAGGTTTTCCAGCAATGATTGGACAGGAAAAGGCATGCACAGCTTGAAGAGGCTTTAGTGAACCCAAACACTCCGTTAAGGGTACATAAATGTGGAGCGGACCATTCAGCAGGAAATTGCACCATCAATCTTAAGATTGAAACAGCTGATTCTCCCGCATTTGACACCTCAGAAGAGGATTCATCAGCCTCACCACGGTCCCCTGAGGGAATTCGTCTTCTCCCACCCTAGTTCCTCAGTTTGAGGGTCCTGGGCAATGGAAGAGAACCTGTCGCATTTTGACCCACACTGGGATACGATTAAAGTCGCTAAACGTTTTTTTTTTTTTTTTTTTTTTTAAATCATGGCTGAGGGAAAAAATCTTTTTGTAAAATAAACAGGCTGCAGTGTTGAAAACAGTTGCAAACGTTTCATGGCCCCGATGCTCACTCTGACCAGCCACCCCCTCTCGGGGGAGGATGCCATTTGTAGAGATGAGTAGGCTTTCCAGAGCTTGAGCGAGACCCTTTTATTTTTTATTTTTTTATTTTTTTTTTTTTTTTTAGCTTTTTTTTGGGGGGTTTTTCAACCCCCCCCCCCTTCTGACCTTAGCCCAATGCACAAAGCAGAGGTAGTACCAGAAGAAATCCCATCCACTGCTTGAGCAATAGTTCAGCCACTGCCGCTGCTATTCATGATCAGCCTGATGCAAATAGTAAATGTGTCAAATAGGAAATGCCTGTATCACCAAAACCTCTTTCATGCTCCTCTTTTGCTCTTAGACCCCTTTCACACTGGGGTGCTTTGCAGGCGCTACATCGCTAAAAATAGCGCCTGCAAAGCGCCCTGAAAGAGCCGCTGCTGTGTCTCCAGCTGTGAAAGCCCCAAGGGCTTTCACACTGGAGTGGTGCGCTGGCAGGACGGTAAAAAAAGTCCTGCTAGCAGCATCTTTGGAGCGGTGTATACACTGCTCCTTCACCGCTCCTGCCCATTGAAATCAATGGGGCAGCGCTGAAATCAGTGGGGCAGCTCGGCTATACCGCTGGCATAGCGCTGCTTCAGCAGCGCTTTGTGGTGGTTTTAACCCTTTTTCGGCCGCTAGCAGGGGGTTATAACCACCCCACTAGTGGCCCGAATACCGCCGCTAAAATGACGGTAAAGCGGTGCTAAAAATAGCGCCGACACCGCTCCCTCCCCAGTGTGAAAGGGGCTTTACGTCTCTCTGACAATTTTGCAGCCAGCACAAATGGAGTTTTTTGTTTTTTAAAAACACACTCCCGCATTGGAGGATGCCAACGCCGTGCTAAGCCCTGCCCCCACCTTGCATCATGCCCCCCCCTTCCTTTCTCTTTCAAAAAAAGTTTTCCCGCGCAAGCACGGGCCTCAGATCTAACGGGATCAGCTTGTGAGGGAGGGATGGCGTGAAGGAGACCTGGAAGCCGCCGCAGAATAGGGGCGGTGAAAGAACACAGCATTGCTGATCATTTTTAGTTCCCCTTTGCATGAGGCTGAGTATAAGGGAGAAAAGTTCAGCCCAGGTGGGGGTGTCTGGAGGAAGCAAACCCCCCCCCCCCAAACTTACCGGAGGTCTGCCTGCTAGCCGGAGGAAAAAAAGTCTGCTGCTTCTGTGACACTACATGATCTCTGAGCAAAGCATGAGAAGGTACGTGCTCCATGCAGCCCCCAGTGGTGACACTTAGGCATAACAACATTTACTTTATAGGAGACATTTCGAAAGAAAATTAAAAAATTCCTTAGAAAACTCCACTTGCCTTTCCCGCCACAGGGTTTTCTGTGGTAAAACCAACAGACCCAATCTTCACCCTTCATGGTGGGTTCCGTTAACAAACCTTCAGGAACCGGGGACCCTCGGGGAACCCACAATCCTGGACCTGTAATAGCACCCCACCAGTAAAACTTTATGGCCTTAATACCAAAAGTACTGGATCCCGGGGTCCAGCTCTCTAAAAAGAGAAGCGTTTACAAGCGAAACCTCGTTTCTTCTTATACGAGGCCCGGGTACCATTTAATTTGGCCTAAAAGACACTTTGAATGGATCCGGCTGCATAGCTAACCCCAGCAAGGATTGCTCCAGTGGAGCTCAGCACAGCCCATCTTCACTCGTGACCAACACCTTAGACACTGGTGAAAAAAACTGAGATGCTCCTGGTATGGGAGGGGTTATATAGGGAGGCAGGTGGACTAAAACCCACATAGTAATTACTATGGCTCTGTGTCCCGTGATGTACCATTAAAGAAATATTTTATCTATCTCTATCTCTTACACACACAGTATCTCACAAAAGTGAGTACACCCCTCACATTTTTGTAAATATTTTATTATGTCTTTTCATATGACAACACTGAAGAAATGACACTTTGCTACAATGTAAAGTAGTGAGTGTACAGCTTGTATAACAGTGTAAATTTGCTGACCCCTCAAAATAAAACACAGCCATTAATGTCTAAACTGCTGGCAACAAAAGGGAGTACGCCCCTAAGTGAAAATGTCCAAATTGGGCCCAAAGTGTCAATATTTTGTGTGGCCACAATTATTTTCCAGCACTGCCTTAACCCTCTTGGGCATCTTGGGCATGGAGTTTACAGGTTGCCACTGGAGTCCTCTTCCACCCCCTCACGACGACATCACAGAGCTGGTGGATGTTAGAAACCTTGCGCTCCTCCACCTTCCATTTGAGGATGCCCAACAGATGCTCAATAGGGTTTAGGTCTGGAGACGTGCTTGGCCAGTCCATCACCTTTACACTCAGCTTCATTAGCAAGGCAGTGGTCATCTTGGAGGTGTGTTTGTGGTCATTATCATGTTGGAATACTGCCCTGTGGCCCAGTCTCCAAAGGGAGGGGATCATGCTCTGCTTCAGTATGTCACAGTACATGTTGGCATTCTTGGTTCCCTCAATGAACTGTAGCTCCCCAACGATGGCAGCACTCATGCAGCCCCAGACCATGACACTCCCTCCACCATGTAGGCAAGACACACTTGTCTTTGTACTCCTCACCTGGTTTCCGCCACACACGCTTGACACCATCTGAACCAAATAAGTTTATCTTGGTCTCATCACACCACAGGACCTGGTTCCAGTAATCCATGTCCTTAGTCTGCTTGTCTTCAGCAAACTGTTTGCGGGTTTTCTTGTGCATCATCTTTTAGAAGAGGCTTCCTTCTTGGACGACAGCCATGCAGACCAATTTGATGCAGTGTGCGGCGTATGGTCTGTGCACTGACAGGCTGACCTCCCACCCCTTCAACGTCTGCAGCAATGCTGGCAGCACTCATATGTCTGTTTTCCAAAGACAACCTCTGGATATGCCGCTGAGCACATGCGCTCAACTTCTTTGGCTGACCATGGCGAGGCCTGTTCTGAGTGAAACCTGTCCTGTTAAAGCATTGCATGGTCTTGGCCACCGTGCTGCAGCTCAGTTTCAAGGTCTTGGCAATCTTCTTATAGCCTAGGCCATCTTTATGTAGAGCAACAATTCTTTTTTCAGATCCTCAGGGAGTTCTTTGCCATGATGTGTCATGTTGAACTTCCAGTGACCAGTATGAGAGAGTGAGAGCGATAATACCAAATTTATCACACCTGCTCCCCATTCACACCTGAGACCTTATAACACTAACGAGTCACATGACACCGGGGAGGAAAAATGGCTAATTGGGCCCAATTTGGACATTTTCACTTAGGGATGTACTCACTTTTGTTGCCAGCGGTTTAGACCTCAATGGCTGTGTGAGTTATTTTGAGGGGACAGCAAATTTACACTGTTATACAAGCTGTATACTCACTACTTTACATTGTAGCAAAGTGTCATTTCTTCAGTGTTGACACATAAAAAGATATATAATAAAATATTTACAAAAATGTGAGGGGTGTACTCACTTTTGTGAGATTATCTATCTATCTATCTATCCTCTGCTCTGTAAATATGATTAGTCATTTTCACTTCACTACAAGAAGATCCGCTCCTCTGCCAATAATGGCAATAATTTTTTTTTATTTTTTTGGCAGTGGGTAGCTAGGTAGTAGGGAGCAGGTACCCACTCCCACTTTCTCTTCAATCGCCTAGGTGATCGGAGTGGAAGTTCACACCCACCTTCACTGCCCGGAACCTCCTGGGATGCGCCACAGGTCCCAGAAGGCTGCGGGACTATTCATAAGAGCACAAGGCAGCTTGCGCATGCACAGTGGAGAAGCCACAGAGAGTTGCAGCCAGCTCCCCACAGTTAACGTGGTGGTGCCAGGGAACTGAAGACTGGCAAAGAACCAGTCCAGGTGAGGACAGCACTGGGTTCCTGGGCTGGTAAGCTTTTTTTTTTTTTTTTTTTTTTTTTTATTATTTTTATTTACTATATATGTAGCTCCTGACTACTGAAACCATAGGCCAAAATGAGGCAACTGTAACTATACAATATAAGAACATATTAATACTGTTTTAATGTTCCATCTCTGCAACTTCTGAGGATTTAATGTTCTACTTGCTTCTACGCTGTAGCTCTCATTGTGGGTTTTGACACTTTTTTAGTAATGCTCTTTTGTGGTTAGCTGATAGCTCTACTATAATTCATCAGATGGAAGCAGCTGTTTCTATCTTCCATGCATCAGTTGTGCAGGAATGTATTGTGCATGTAACCTCCTTTGCAAAGCCGCACTATTTTACAACGGTTCCCTCCCTTTTTTTTTTTTTTTTTTTTTTTTTTTTATGCTTTTAAAAAATACTAAATACCTAAAAAAAAGTTCTCTTCTCTAAAACCATGTTTAGTGTTAGAAAATTGTACATTGCTTCATGATGGTTTTCAGCTGGGTATATATTTTTGAGTGCCCATGCATGTGCATACACTTATCTCATGAAAAGACTTTGCTTGATGAATGTTTGAATCTACTTCAAATTTTTTAACGAACAAAAACCACAAACAGACATTTGTTTGCGATAATGTTACATCCTGCTCCTTTAATGTTTGTTTTCAAGCGCTGTGATGAGAATATTTTAATTTTGGCCCCAGCAATGATTAGAAAAATAAATGAATGTTGTTTAACCACTTTAATACCAGGCACTTGGACATCTTCCTGCCCAGGCCAATTTTCAGCTTTCAGCTCTGTCGCAATTTGAATGACAATTGCGCGGCCATGCTACACTGTACCCAAACAAATTTTTTATCATCTTGTTCCCACAAATAGCTTTATTTTAGTGGTATTTGATCACCTCTGCAATTTTTGTTACACGTTTTTCTTTGTTTGTTACTAAATTTGCAAAGAAATGTAAGTTTTTTTTCTTCTTCAATGACGGGCACTGATATGGCTGCACTAATGGGCACTGATATGGCTGCACTGATGGGCACTTGTAGGCGGCACTGATGGATGGGCACTGATAGACACTGGGTGGCACTGATGACACTGATGGGTGGCATTGCTGGGCATCCCTGTTTTGTAATGTGCCAGTCAGTGCCCATTTGTGGGCACTGGCATATTTTGGGCATATTTTTTCACATGTGGATGACCATGGGAGATGTACCTGGCCATCCACATGCTGGGGGCTTCCCTGGTGGTCCTGGGGGCTTCTCTGGTGGTCTGGTGTGGGCATCTGAGAGGGGGCTGCGCTGATAAACAACCTGCGCAGACCCCCCCCCTGTCTGGAGAGTCGCTGATCGGCTCTCCTCTACTCGCAACTGTCAGACGCGAGTGAGGAAAAGCCGATCAACAACTTTTCCTGTTTACATCATGATCAGCCGTGATTGAACACGGCTGATCACATGGTAAAGAGCCTCCGACGAAGGCTCTTTACCGAGATTGGTGTAGCGGTGTGTCCAGAATGACACACCGCACCACCGATCGCCGCGATGCGCGCCCCCACAGGAGCGCGGCGGCTGTTATCCTGAGTGGTTAAAATAAAAATTTCAAATGAAAATTGCTAGTGTATGCCCAGTTTTACTTAAAAGAAGAATGGGCAAGGGTTTTTTTGGCTGTACTTCTTGGGGGTCTAAATAGTATGCTTACTTTTACTCTCCTGTTGCCAGCTCTCAGCTGGAAAGATGCATCCTGCTGCCTAACAGCTGGCTTTGCCTTTCAGTGTGCAACTGCGAGCCAGAGCCAGACGCTTCTGCCCCAAAAAGTAAACATTTGTAGTGCAACTTGACGATTCTTAGATGTGATGGCTGCATTCGTTTCTAAAAAAAAAAAAAAAAAAAAAAAATTGTTTTCATCTCGTGATCCAGCCAGTAAGTTGTTTGTCAAAAGAACAAGCTCTCTTCCAGATGTGTCAGCTTACATGGATGAGACAAACCATTTACCACTGACAGGAGTGCTTATATTCAGCTTTTTTTAATTTATGTAAATCCTTTACTCAAAAGGAAAAAACTGTTTGCTGTAACTGATTTATAAAGTGTTAGTTTCCTTCCTCCAGAGTTGTCTCTCTCACTAATACAGGAGGTGTGTTACTGGTCAGATCACCAGGTAAAAACGAAGGGGGAAAACAAAAACAAAAAACTAATAGTCCTCACATCTTCTGATTGACATCGGTAAGCTGCAATATTATTATACTTTTGGTTTGGGGGTTTAATACCGCTTTAAGCAAGTTGGTTGGTTGGTTTTAGTGACCTTCCCAAGGTCTCCACTGCCGCCATTTGATTTTAAAGCGCTGATTTTAGCTGCTAAATGTGAGTTTTTCCAACTTTCATTAAAATGTATTTTTGTACTCAACGGAATTACACTATGTGGCCCTTCTTGTTTTTCCTCTCTTAAAAACTATCCCTATTACATCCATGGACATCTGATCACTGTTCCTTGTGAGACAAACCCACAAAGTCATCTCCCATTCTGAGGATAGCCGGGAGTTTCCATTCCAGTCATCTGAAAGTTCCAGTGTCCATTACCATTGGTTGTACATACAACACAAGCCTGTTTGACTCACAGAACATATGTTCTTGTGTGTTCAAACATTCCGGTAAGCCTCCTATATTTTTGGTGGTGGTTCCCTTCACTCCAGTTACACATCCTGGTTCACTCTTGGGATATTCAGAATGAAGTTCTTCAAAAGAAACTTTTGAATTGTTCACAAGAAGCTTATGAACTATATGCTGATTATTGCCATTTTTGGTTTTCTTTTAGACATTCACTATATGTTTTTGTAGTCATCACTTTTATATAAAATTGTTCATTTGGGTTCACTATTCCTCATTTGACCTATGGGTCACGTCATATTTTAAGCGCTACACTATTTGTTCTTTGTTTTGCCATTTATCCAATTTGCTGTGTTTAGCTGCTATCTTTTAAAGGCAGCGCTGAATTACTTTTTACACCAGGATGAGTTCTGCAACCTTACCCTTGTAATGTGGATCAAGAAGGGTTGCCAGCCAGTAATGATCCCTCTCCTTGATGCCACAAATCCTAGGGTCCTTTTGCAGGCTTTGCATAATCAGGAAGTCCATGCAGCGTAAGTTTGCAGAGGCATTCGGTTCTGAGTCCTCTGGGTCACTAAGGATCACATGATCTGTAACAACCTCCTCCCAGCCACATACAACTCCTTGGGTTTCTGGGGACTGAAACCCATCCTTTTGAAGACTGCTGCTGAGTGTTATCCTCCAGGTCCATGCTGACACAATCCTCCTCCTCCTTCTTCCTGTGTGTTTGTCGGGCCCGCAGGAATACTATCTAGGTAAGGAAGTCCTCCTCTTCCTCCCGCTGTTCTGCCTCAAGTGCCCTGTCCATTATTCCACGAAGCGTGTGCTCCAACAAGAAGACAAGAGGGACAGTATCCCTGATGCATGCATTGTCACTGCTCACCATCCTTGTGGCCCCAAATGGTGACAGGACAGTACATGCATCCTTGATCAGTAGCCACTGGCGTGGCGAAAAAAAGCCAAGCTCCCCTGTCCTGGTGCCATACTCACACAGGTACTCGTTTGATGGCCCTCTGCTGCATGTGCAGCTGCTGCAGCATTGCCAACGTTGAGTTCCACCCGGTGGGCATGTCACAAATGAGGCGGTTGGTGGGCAGATTGCATTCCCTTTGAATGTCAGCCAGCCAAGCACTGGCATTGTATGACCAGCGTAAATGACCACAGACTTTTCTGGCCTGCCTCAGGAGATCCTGTAAGCTTGGGTACCTGCTCAAGAACCGCTGCACTGCCAAACATGGGACATGGGTCAAGTGTCCCTGTCGGAGGGCGGAGAGAAGGTTGGTGCCATTGTCTCATACAACCATTCCTGGCTGAAGCTGGCGTGGTGTCAACCACCTCTGAGCTTGCCCCTGCAGAGCTGACAATCTCTGCCCCAGGGTGGCTCCTGTCCCCTAAGCAGACCAACTCAAGCACCGCATAGCTTGCGTAGGTCCTTGAAAGCTTACGGAGCACTGCTGGTTCTGAGGACAAATCTGCAGAAGAGGCCATAGAGGAGGAAGAAGAAGAGAAGGGGATGGAGGAGAGAGCTGTGGCAGAATTTTGGAGGCGTGGTGGCGGAACAAGCTCCAACAATACTGAACCCTGTCCTGCATCCTTCCCAGCTGCCAGCAGAGTTACCCAGTGCGCCGTGAAGGAAAGGTAATGTCCCTGCCCATGCCTGCTAGACCATGAGTCAGCGGTAATATGCACCTTACAGCTGACCGCCCTGTCCAACAAGTCCAAAACATTGCCTTCCACATACCGGTAGAGAGCCGGAATGGCCTTCTGTGAAAAGAAATGGCGTTTTGGAACCTGCCACTGAGGTACAGCACATTCCACAAATTCATGAAAGGGGGCAGAGTCTACCAGCTGAAAAGGCAGCAGTCGCAATGCTAGCAATTTGGCCAAGCTAGCATTCAGACACTGAACATGTGGATGGCTTGGACCGAATTTCTTTTTACGGTTTAGCAACTGGGGTAGGGAAACTTGCCTGCTAAAATCAGATGGAGGTGTACTGATAGCAGATTGGCTGCAAGTACTTGGGACACCTATTGCTATACCGTCATTCCTCTCGGTGCAGGTTTTTGAGAGGACTGGAGGTATAGTGGGGTTGGAGATCCCAGATGAGGAGCAAGGAGAAGTCCCCTTTTTCTTTGCTGTGGGTCTTTCAAGTGCTGTTGCCAATGGATTGCATGGGAGGTCGTCAAATGTATATGAACTTTTGTTCGACCTGAACATAGAGCTCATCCCTTCTGGCCAGTAATGGGACATTCTGTTGCAGTAAGTCACTGCCTCACAATCAGCCGTGTTGTCAGCCTGCCATGCATGCTCCTTCAGTTGTCAAGTGCACATGGCAGGCTGATGTTGCTGCTGATATATGAATGGTACTCATTGGAAATCGTGGGGTTCGACTTGTCATACGACTTTGCAGTCCCAAGTCGCAGGACAAGTCATAAAAGTGTGAAAGCGGCCTTAATGAATTGAATCGCCTTATAAATGCACATACAACAATAATTAGGAAATTGTTTTCAAACCCTGCAAGCTGACGATCCCTCCCTTTCCCTATATCTCTCTATGAAAATGTTACTTGTTTGCAAAGAATACAATCTTTGGATCATTGTTTGTAGTGATTAGCTGTCAGTTAAAAGAAATATTTTGCATGCATAACCTGGTTTGCAAACTCTACCCTTGGCAGCACTAACAATCAGCAAAGAGGTTTTGGCTGCAACATTCTTTATTATTGACTTACTGCTCAGAAAAATATTACACAAAGCATATGCAAACAAGGTCACCTAGAAAACGTCTGTACAGATTTTGTACATGCTTGACTCTAATCTGGGCTTTTCCGTGTTTGTATTTTTTTTCAGATTTTTTTTTTTTTTTAAAGAAGGCAGCCATGGCTTTTAAATATATGCCTTAAACAGAAGTCTTTCATTTGCATGGCATACCTTTTTTTAAGGCCCCTTCACACAGGGCTCTGCTAGGCCACTTGCTCAGTAGGGAATCTGTCCGCTGATCCCCACTGAGCAGACGGATGGTTTGTCTGTGTATGCGGAGCGGACACAGACACAGCCCACTCTCCTCTATGGGTGATTGGATGTAAACAGATGGTCTGTCCGTCTTACACCTGACTGCCATCAGATCTACTAGATGGAAGTGGAATGGATACCTATCCATCTGTTTTTATCAGATTGGATGCTGCTGGGTGTAAATGGACACATGTCCATTTTACACCCGCCGCTCCATAGAGGAGAAAAGGAGGGTCCGATGAGGTCCGCCTGAAAAACAGATGGGCTGACCCGTTCGGTCTGATTGTGTGAAAGGGCCCTTATGTAGATATTTTGGTCTTATTACTATTACGGCCTATTACTTCTATATACCCGTGCAGGGCTGTGTTTTGCCGACGTGGGGATGCACAGTTGTTTTGTGCATGCCCACACCAGCTGTCTCATAGATGTCTGAGGTATGTAGCTGCTCAGACACAGCCACTGTGTACCAGTGTGACATCTGTGCAGGTGTGAAGCCCCGAATATACCTGGGTGTGATTTTGGGGACACGCACCCCTGAGCAAAAATATTCTGTAAAGACCTTGCATGTACTTGCATATAGGTGCGTAAATGCGTGTATGTGTATACATTCGGAAGATACAGTGGGTAAAATAAGTATTGAACACCATTTTTCTAGGTAAATTATTATTCTAAAAGTGCTATTGACAGCACCACGTCGGTAACAACCCATGCAATCCTTACTAAAAATAACATATAAATTCAGAAATTAAGTTCTGTGTAATAAAATGAAATGATACAGGGAAAAAGTTTTGAACACATGAAGAAAGGGAGGCGCAAAAAGGCATGGAAAGTCAAGACACCAGCTAAAATCTATCAGTAACTGGAAAGCAATCCTGCCCCTTGTCAGTGCAAATTAATATCAGCTGGTTCAGTCTCAACTGATGGCCTATAAAATGATCTCATTACCAAGGTGTCACACAAAGCATCTCATGATGGGTAAAAGCAAAGAGCTCTCTCAAGACCTTTGCAACCTTATTGTTGCAAAATATACCGATGGCATTGGTTACAGAAGTATTTCTAAACTTCTAAATGTTCCAGTGAGCACTGTTGGGGCCACAATCCAGAAGTGGAAACAATTTTATCATAATCCGGCCACGACCAGGTGCTCCTCGCAAGATTTCTGACAGAGGAGAAGAATTATCAGAAGAGTGGTCCAAGAGCCAAGGACCGCTTCAGAAAGACCTGGAATTAGCAGGTACATTTGTTTAAAAGAGACTAATAAGTAATGTACTCGACCACCATGGCCTGTATGCATGCTCACCGCGCAAGACTCCATTGCTGAAGAAAAAGCATGTTGAAGCTCGTTTAAAGTTTGCTGCACAACTTGGACAAGCCTGTGAAATACTGGGAGAATATAGTCTGGTCAGATGAGACCAAAATTGAACTCTTTGGATGGCATAATACACACCATGTTTAGAGGTCAAATGCCACTGCACATCACCCCCAAAACACCCCCATACCAACCGTGAAGTTTGGAGGTGGGAACATCATGGTGTGGGGCTGTATTTCAGCATACAGTACTAGCAAACTTCATATCATTGAAAGAAGGATAAATGGAAAAATGTACCAAGACATTCTTGATAAAAATCTGCTATCTACTGGAATGATGAAGAGCAAATGAGGGTGGACATTTCATTTAAAGAGTTTTTTATTGAGTACACCGGGTAGGGCAAAACAAGACCAACATTGACAGTTTGTACATTGAAGGCAGAAAGATATATAGACCAAAAATACAGCATCAATATACTATATGAAGGTGACACGTCTGCTGGCACCAAAAATAGCGCCAGCTCACCCACAATAACCATAAAATACTACGATGTACATTAAAAAGGCAATATGCTCGCCCCAGGTCAGGTGCACCCACGCAAGTTTTTCAAGTAGTAAAGAGGACATAACAGTACGGAAAACTGAAGACAGGAAAGAAGACTTGAACAAGGAAAGAACCGATGAGGTAAGGCATGTTTAAAAGAGAGAAAGGGGTGGAAGGACAGTAAGGGGAGGGAGAGGGGGTTGGCAAGAAAAAAAAAAAAAAACCCCAACCCACATGCTCCGTTACTGTAGCTCTACTGAGGGGGTCACAAAGGTGTTGTAATCCTGAGAGAATCGGAAATCGTGCCAGTGATACCAGGTTTTGTTGAATTTTTCCTCCTTACGATGTAATGCAGCCGTCAATTGTTCCATCAGGTTAATTTCATTCACCACAGCTATCCACTGTCCAATCGACGGGGGTTCTGAGCATTTCCATTTTTGCGGAATGCATATTTTAGCGGCGTTTAGAAGGTGTATTAAGAGGGACTTCTTATACCGACGTCTCGACATCGGAGTAAGGTGGAGCAGGCATTGAGCCGGATCATCTGCTAATGTAATGTCTGTCAATCTATGAGTTATGCGCCTAATGTCATCCCAAAAGGGACGAACCCGGGGGCATGTCCAGAAAATGTGCAGTATTGATCCGTCAGGGTGCTGGCAACGCCAGCAGGAAGAAGGAACTGAAGGGTAGATTTTGTGGAGAAGCTTGGGCACTCTATACCAGCGAGTCATTATCTTAAACCCAACCTCCTGGAACCTGCTCGCAATTGAGGAGCGGTGTGCAAAGTATAAAATTCGTTCTCTCTCTTCCTCCGAGAAGGCTCGACTCAGGTCATCCTCCCATTTCCGTAAATATTGAGGTATAAAGCCGTCCTGAGGGTCGACTAGAATCCCATACATTAAGGACAATAGATGACGGAGGGGAGTAGGATCCAGGTAGAGCCTCTCAAAATCGGACGAGGAATAACTAGTGGATGGCACGAACTTCGAGGAGGTAAGGAAGTGTCTGATCTGCGTTGCTCTCCATCTATCTAATGGTGGCGATAGCATTGCTTGTATTTCCTCGATGGTACGCCAACGACCCTCATGATGAAAGTCTTGAAACCTAAATCTGTTGATTATCAGAAATTCCCTAAACCTCCTCCCCGATAGACTACATGGGAACTCCTGAGCGCCAATTACCGGTGACAAAGGTGAGGGAGTGTGGGAGACCAATGTGACACATCCCGTTTTTGCTACCACCGACACCGTAGTCCCAATCAAGGGGTGGGATTTCAGGGGTACTGGCAAGGCTGAAGTCTGCCACATCAAGGTTGGGAGCGGGAGAGGTGTCAATGCCTGCTCTACCCCCACCCACTCCTTCTCTGAGGCATGCTTGGCCCAGTCTAGGGCTCTAGTTAGATGAACCGCCTGGTAATACTTAAACGGGTCTGGGAACCCCAAGCCGCCCTGGTCTTTTGGTAAGGACAGGATATGATGAGACAGTCTTTTTGCTTTGTAGCCCCATAAGAAGTTCAAAAATTCTCCTCTGACAGAGCGAAGGAAGTGATTTGGGACCGTTATTGGCAATGTTTGGAGGAGATATAATAATTTTGGCATAACCGCCATCTTTAAAATACTGTTCCTTCCGAACCAGGAGAAAGTATTCTTGTGCCAGCGCTGGAGATCTCGACGTAGAGAGGCCAGCCAGGGGACGTAATTCTCTTGGAAGACTGCTGGCACCGAGGGTGTAAGGTAAACACCCAGATATTTCATTTTTTGGTGTGCCCATGAGAAGGGGAAATTCTGTTGAATAATGTTGAGCGTCTCCCTGGGTAAATTAATATTTAGTGCTTCTGATTTGTGCACATTAATTTTATAATTAGAAAGAGCAGAGTATGTCTTGAGCGCCTGTAGTAAATTGGGGATTGAAGTGACGGGACTTGTCACAAAAAATAATAAATCATCGGCGTACGCCGCAACTTTATGCTGTGTGTTGCCAGTGCTAACGCCCTTTATATTTTGGTCATTCCTAATGTGAGCTAGCAGGGGTTCTAGTACCAATATAAATATTAAAGGCGACAGTGGGCATCCCTGTCTTGTCCCGTTGCTCAAGGGGAAGGGGGCTGAAATTGCTTCGTTTGCTCGGACTGCTGCTGAGGGTTGGGAGTAGATTGCCTCTATCCATTGACACATATGGGGCCCTATGCCAAGGTGCTTCAGCGTGCGTTTCATAAAGAGCCAGTTGACCCGGTCGAAGGCTTTCTCCGCGTCAGCTGAAATCAGCAACATTGGAGTTTTCCTGGACCGGGTCAAGTGGATAAGATTCAAGGCCCTAATCGTATCATCCCTGGCTTCCCTAGTTGGGACAAAACCTACTTGATCGTGAGGGTGGACATTTCAGCATGACAATGATCCCAAACACAAAGCCATGGAACTCTCAATTGGTTTCAAAGAAAGAAAATAAAGCTGCTATAATGGCCCAGCCAATCACCTGACTTGACTTGAATCCAATAGAAAATCTATGGAATGAACTAGAGTTCATAGAGGCCAAGATTTGAAGAAGAATTTGTGGAAGAATGGGCCAAAATCACACCTGAGCAATCCATGTGACTAGTTTCTCCATACAGGAGGCATCTTGAAGCTGTCATTACCAACAAAGGATTTTGTACTTGGTATTAAATACATTTCAGTTGGCGTGTTCAATACTTTTTCCCTGTGTCATTCCATTTTATTACACAACTTCATTTCTGAACTTATTTGTTTTGGTTTCTTTGTATGTATGGATTGCATGGGTCGTTGCTGACGTGATGAAAATTTTCATGTCAATAGCACCTTTTAGAAATAAATTTACTTAGAAAAATGGTGAGGCGTTCAATACCTATTTTACCCGCTGTACCTCTTCATCCTCTTTTAGTCCCCAATGTTGCAATATACATGCATGTGCGTAAATTACTCCACTCAAACCTAAAATTTTTCTATACTTATTTTACGGCTCTGAACGCAGTCGTATGCAACAATGCACATATGTTCTGATCAATCTAAAAAAGTGGCTTCCTTTTTGTGTGTGTGTGTGTGTGTGTGTGCGCGCACAGGAGGCCTAAAAGGGAATATAAAAAAAGATGAGGATACCCTATAACGCTGTACATTTGCTCGAATAAGTTAGTGTACAGCAAGGTCTTGTCTATGCAACTTGCTAGAGTGGGCATTTTTCCCAAAGCCTGGGAAACCCTCCTGATCTTGCAGTGTAAAGCTATTCACATTTCAGATGATGACTTCATATTTGCTCTGCATGCAAGCTGGATTACACTACCATGCCACCTGCCTGAGCAATGCAGGAAGGCTCACATGCCAATTATCATACTGCGAGTGTTGTTAATAATATGTATGCTCTATGTGGGATTTCAGCAATTGTAGCTTAGCTGGGTATAAATAACTTTTTATATTTGACAATATAATAATAAGTTGTATACTTTTTGAATAGGAGTTCTTAACACAGGAACCTTCACACTATGCGTAATGTATAATCTAGAGAGCCTGCTACTTAGAAAGGACTATGATATTATTTTTTTTTTTTTTTTTTTTTTTTTTGTGGGTGGGTTCAAATAAAATATTATTGCATTTAAATGGACCATTTTTTGCCAGTGTCGGACAAATAAAAGCTTCACCCCCCCCCCCCCCCCCCCCCCCCCTCTCCAGCAGCTTATACTCACCTTTCCTTTACTCCCAATCCCATACCTGTTCTATGAGTGAGCATGTGACCCACTCCTTTTCCCAGGTGAAACAACTGGGTGCTTCCTGATTGGCCCAGCACTGTCACATGGAACGTTAGAAAAAGCCCTGTGTAAGCTCAGACAAGTTATTCTGGAGCTTACACAGGGCTTTTTATTCCCCATTTTACCTACCCTTTCCCTCCCCATGCATCTCTTGCTCCTCCTGGTCCGAAGCTAGGTGCCTTTCTTCTTCTCTGCAATATTTCCTGTAACCTTATACTATCCACTATTATCTTGTAAGTGTTAATATAAACTATAATATTTAAACAAAATGCACCTGTAAATTAATTCTGAATGATCTCAGAAGCTGATGTCAAACTGATTCCATTGACGCAAGCTTAAAGTGATTCTAAAGGTTCTAATTAGAAAAAAATAAACAACATGTTTTATACTTACCTGTTCCTTTTTCTTTTTGGGTACCCCGCTGGTGGTCCTGGCTCCTGACCCCTGCCGAGTGCCCCCAGTAGCAAGGCTCCTGCTATGGGGGCACTCAAGCAGGCTCAGTCTCGACGTTGTCCATTCACATACAGAACGTGGCATCCCCCGCTCTCTCTCCTCATTGGATCACGGGCTGTGACTGACAGCAGCAGGAGTCAATGGCTCCCACTGATGTGAGTGCAAATAAGGGAATAGAGAGACCCGGGAAAGCCCCATCTCTCATGCAGTTTGCTGGATCGAGATGAGGCTCAGGTAAGTATAAGAAAGGGGGGGAGCTGAACCCAGAAGGTTTTTTTTACCATAATGCGTTAAGGTAAAAAACCTTCTGCCTTTTTAGAACCACTTTAAAACCTGTCAACACAAAACCTAAATGATTTCACGGAACAACACTTATATAAGTGTTGTAGAGCAAAACTGGGCATTATCGCAGCCCCCCACATTGCTTGTTATCCCAGTGAAGGTAGTGTGTGGCTTACATGTAGGGGGCCTTTCACATGGGTTTTTCATGCAGACTTGACCAGAAGCTCTTTGCAGCCCTATGAACATTTGGATGTAAATGGACATCCTGTCAGTTTACATCTGCCAACCATCGAGTCTGTCCGGGTCCGGAAAAATAATTTATGTTCTTGTGGACCTAAACGTAACAGATTGAAGGTAGCTAATGTAAAGAGACAGTTTGAGTTCATTTACACCTAGCCATCCCTAGAGCTGTCACAGATCTGCCTGTGTCTTCCGGGCACCAATGGGATGGGCACATATGTAAAACAACAAACCAACTGATATCCGTCCTGTTCAGCTCCAGTTCAGGAGGAGATCTGCACATGGCTCCCCTGCTGATCAGAGCGGACTCCACTCTGTGTAAAAGAAGCCTTATTGTAAAGATCTTATGGATGATTATGAAATCCTCTATAGAGGTCCATATAGTTGTGTGCCATTTTTAAAGTTGGGTTTTAAATGTATTTTTCCTTTTTCTTAGTCTGGGAAATTTAGTTTGGTTTGTGTACTTATAAACCATAGAGAACTAACTTAAATGAAAGGGATTTTTTTTTTTTTGTTTTTTTTTTTAAATGGTGCATAATTTTCCATTGAGAGTGTGCTATACTTGATATATTTTCAGTTCTTTTATGATCATAGCTGTGCACAATATTTTAACATGTCTCCTACCTGTCCTTGCAGGCACCAACAGATCAGAACAACCGTCCAACACAGATCAGGAAAGATGACTATGAAAAAATGGGGACTCTGTTTGGTGAAATCAATAAAATTCTTCTGGAAACTGGCTTTTCTCGGATGTATTTTGGTGAAAGGACTGTGGAACCCGTTCTCTTAATATTTTTTGGAGTAATGCTTTGGTTCCTTGGCATACAAGCTCTAGGACTGGTGTCTCTTCTATGCATCGTTATTATACATATACAGTAGAGTGACACGTGGCTTTGTGTCAATGGCTGATTTTATGTGACATTATATTTAAAATGTACTTTTATCTCAGATTATGGCACAAGCAATATTTTCAATTTGAAAAAGTTGTCCGTTACCTATTGTTGCATAGTTTTCATTGCACTATTTAAAAAAATTAAATATGACGGTTTTGATTTTATATTTTCAGATCTTGAATTACAGGTATTGTTACCAATTCACGCATACATCAATCATATGTTTACTTGAGTAAGGTTTCTGTTCTGCAGAAAAAGAGCAAGTGGACTTTCCCTGTGCTGGATGATATGAATAAATGTATTTTGGACTTCTGAAACTGATGCAGCCACCATATCTGAGGACCAATAAGCTGCAAATAACCTTAAAGTGTTACTAAACCCAGGGCCATGTATTCACTATATCTGGTCTCCCACAGTACACAGAACATGGAAATGCAATTATTTTAGTAAATATAAACTGCTAAATACCTTTTTCTCATCAGCAATATATAGCAGTCTTGTGACTTTTATCAGTGTCCCAGCCGAGCACTGGTTAAAGTTTGTAGTTTTCATTCTCCTCTGACTGTCCTATGAGGCTGCATGACCCCTGACCCTCTGTCTAGACAGTGCTTATTGGCTCTGTGCTAATCACATGCACCCTCCCAAAAAAATAAATATAAAAAAACTCTCTAGCAATACACACTAAACTGAGCATGTGCAGTGCCTCCAAAGCTCTGTACTATCAGCAGATGGCTTGTGGACAGTAAAAGAAAGGGAGGATCAGAGAAGACCAGATCAAACAGCCTTTTTACACAATGCGGAGCTTTACTGCATATACAAACTGATTTTACTGTTGTGAGTTTAGTAACACTTTAAAGTATAACTAAAGGCAAAATTTCTTTTTTTTTTTTTTTTTTTTTTTTGGACAGAGTTGACGGCGACTGTGTTCTAATCTGTCTGCTTAAGGAAAAGTCACCCGCTCACTTTGTCGTATTTACCACTGTCCTTGAAAGTAAAAAAATCTCACATTTTAGGTTGTCCCCAGAAAAGTAACAGAGGGGAGATCTTCCAATGGGGGCACCAATGTATGAAGGTAAAAAAAAACCTGTGTGCAGCAGCTAGGTGCTGATCAGCTACAGGCCCTTGAATCAGCAGTGACAATCTTGATAGCCCCACTTGCTGGAACATTTTGTCATCTCACCATACCTACATGAGAGTGGCCATGCTGTTCTGAATTTAGGAACAGTGCAGCATAATGGCCACCCCATCACTGGAAGATGCATTAGGTGGACTTCACTGCCGGGATCAATGGGTATTTGTGGCACTGTGTGTGTGTGTGTGTGTGTGTGTGTGTGGAGGTTTTTTTCTTTTTTTTTTTTTTTTTTTTTTTTTTACTTTTGTCTAGGGCCGAGCTTTGAAAAGAAAAAAAGTACCTGATAATGCAGGGAACAGTAGTTGGATAACCGCATTTCTTCTTAAATATAATAATAGTACAATCTTCTAAAGTAATTTAGAATCTGACGAGATTCATATTTGGCCTTAAAGTGGTTGTAGATCTCCGTCATGAAATCTGAGCAAAGCACATACTGTATATCTGTAGTGTTATCTCTCATCAAAATTCTAAGTGTCTTTTCTCTCTGATGCTTTGTTCCTCTGTTATCAGTATGAGTCATGTCTGACAAGTTTTCCTGACACATGAGATAAAATTTGTGTTGGGGAAGGAGGTATCTGTGTATCGTCTGAGACTGTTCAATTCTCTGGTTATATGTGAGGGTTTACAACCAGTGTAAACTAACCCTTGACAAGACACCAGCTGTAGTTAGATTAGGCCTTAAACAATCTAATTTGTTTGATGCTGAATTGTGTTCTGGAATGGGAGGTAATCTGCCGAATGCAATGTTGTATTATTGGATTGAAAATGTAACCCGAAAGAACTTTCCTGTACAGCACACACTGTTCTTGTTTGGAAGTTCTTCTGTATGGCCTTCTAACATTGCATTTTATGCACAGCCTTAACTAAACAGTTGACATGCCTGTGCAGTCCCGAGCCTCTGACAAGATCCATTGTATTTATGCATAGGAGACATGCCACCTTTTTCTAGCCGCTTTAGTTTAGTCTGCTGCCATTAGTTCCCCTCTTAATTCTCAAAATGTTACTTGACTGATACTTTGCATTACCACCTCAACAAAAGCATGCAGCAAGTAAAGACAGAGTAAAGGCACAGCTTTTGATGTGCACCTTTATTCCAGGTCAGTGACTCTGAAAATATTGACATCATTGAATTAGCAGAATAGCCAGACAACTAGCATTTTCAGAAAGCTAGATCAGCAGTGGCAACCTACACCGCTTTACTGTACAGGGTTTCTTTGAAGCACAATTCCATCTACAATTAAAACATAAATTTAAAGCTTAATTAAAAAGCAGCTTATGCTACAATATTTGCCTCTTTTCGACTACAAAAATGCTCTACTATTGGGTTGAGTGAAGGGCAGTGTAATTACTCAGTTTCTTTGAGCCCAAGGAATCCTGTACTTTCAAGGGTGAATCATCATGCTGACCTGAGCTCACAGGAGACTGCTGCAAGGAACAGCTCTCACATACTGACATTAGTGCCATTCTTGGCAGCATTCAGGACCACTCAACGCTAGAGCAACGAACAAGAGGACCCTGTGCAGCAGCGCATCATGTGACCGAACAGAAGACAACGGAAGAAGGTTTAGAATACTAAACTTGACACTTTTCTCTTTTGAAAGAGAAGGATTTACAAATGGGGCAACTGTCTGCAAGAGGTGGTTATCATGCTACTAGCAGTTATGTTTTTGTGTTAGTCAAACTAAAGAGGGAAAATTTAGATAAAGGAAAAAGTTTGCTAAAAGCAAATGAATGCTGAAACTTATTTTGATCATCGGGTTTAGTCTGGAGATTATTTTGGGCACATCTAAAAAAAAAAAAAAAAAAAAAAGTTTTTGGTTTTCTTTTTTTTGAATCAGGTTTTTTGTGGCTTTAAAGTGATATAAGAGGCTGATTTTTGGGGGTTATAAAATACAGCTTTTTTGTAATACTTACCTGCTATATGGAACTATATTGCACATGGAATGTAATGCCTCCCTCCCTCCTCCAGGTGCCTGTTTAGCCAGCTGGGTGTTAATGAGGTATCTGTGCATGTGTGTTCATCCATGGATACAGACAGCATTAATACTTACCTGCTCTGTGCAGCGATATGGCACATGGAAAACTTATCAACTCTGCTTGCAGTCGCCACCAGCGCTGCTTGCTCCTCCCTCCTCTGGGTGCCTCCTTAGCAAGTCTGGTGCTTAAGTGTAAGTTCACCTTTACAGAAAAATCTGTGAGGTGAACTTACAGGCCTGCTGACCTGCAGCATGGCGATCTCCCGTTCTGAGCCCCGGTATAGCCGCCTCGTGGGTCTGGGGCTTAGAAATCCCTGCAGCTTGTACTTTTACTCCCCGCTGAGAGGATGGTCTACATGAGTTCTGATTGGTCTGTGCCGCCCATGTGACGGCACCAACCAATTAGAATGCTCCTAAATCCCCTTCCTGATTGGGTACGTTTAGGAGATTAAGCTCTGGGGATTTCTAAGCCCCAGAGCCGTGAGGCGGCTATACCGGGGCTCAGAACAGGAGATCGCCATGCTGCAGGTCAGCGGGACGGGGGGCGAGGAAGGGGTCCTGTGTAAGTTCACCTTTACAGATTTTTCTGTAAAGGTAAACATGCCATTTAAAGAGGCACCCATGCGCTTGTGCTTCTGAGCCAGGCTGTGTGCATCGATAGACACGCAGTGCTTTTAAGTCACACCCTCCCCAGGCTACCACTTTAAATAGCTTGCTAGGGCCAAGCTGGCCCAAGCATTCTTATTTCCTTTACTTACAAATGTGCTTGCTGGGAGTGCTGTATAAAATGTATGTAGCATCACCTACATACAGTAAAGAGTGCTGTATTCCAGCAGTGGGACAAGGACTTTCCATCCCATTCCAGGAACAAAATTGAGTTGAGCTGAGTGCGGCTTAGCTATTCATAGGCTTTTGGTCTTTAAGAATAGCATAATTTGTCAGTTTACATTCCCCTTTTCCTGGAAGAGAATTCTGCTCTCCAGTACACAAATTCTAAATTTTGTAATGTGTTGACCACAAGAAATTATTAAACAATGTAACTCCACCATGTTCTGCCTTACTGTGCAGTATGGACAAGGGCCAAAATTACAGCATGTAAGAGATAATAGGAATGGGGGCTCAGATGACCTAAGGCAGTGATGGTGAACCTTGGCACCCTAGATGTTTTGGAACTACATTTCTCATGATGCTCAACTACACTGCAGAGTGCATGAGCATCATGGTAAATGTAGTTCCAAAACATCTGGGGTGTCAAGGTTCACCATCACTGACCTAAGGAGTTCAAAATCTAAAATGCCTTCCAATACTCTTAGAGGTCAGTTCAAAAAGCTGTAATGCATAGATTTGCCACAATGATTGTTATAAGTAATGTATGGTGTATATATAATGATTGTTACGGGGAAAGAAGTATGCATTATTGTGTTGAGAATTAAAGTGATTGTAAAGGGTTTATTTTTTATTTTTTTTAAAACAAGATCTTTAAACTTACCTGCTACACACAGTGGCCCGAACCTCCTCTTCACGGGTTCCCTGCTGGCCCTCCTCCTCTCTGTCCAGTGCTTCCACGGGAAGGTGCTTCCCATTGAGACACTAATGCCTGCTCGCTCCCGAACCCTTCTGCTGCGTCCATGAACACAGACAGTGGGACATGGCCCTGCCCGCCGCTCCCTCATCACTGGCTTTGAATGACAGCAGTGGGAGCCACTGGCTCCCTTTGCCCCAGCAAAGCCAGTGAGACACAGAAGTGAGAGGAGAGAGGCGCTGCAGACGTGCACAGCACTGGATCGAATGATGGCTCAGGTAATTATAAGGAGGGGGAGGGGCGGGCCAAAATCAAAATGTTACTGGATTTTCGGTGGGTATACTGGGATGCCTGCAGGTGTCATCCCGAGCCAGTGGTCGGATCTCTTCTAATAGCAATTGTGTGACATAAAAATTTTGAAACACCCACCAATTCATTCTCTAGGGCCCTTGCTTAAAAAAAAAATATGTTTGGGGGTTCTAACTAAATTTTTAGCAAAAATACAGAATTTTTAAAGAAAAGTGTCAAAAAAGGCCCGGAGATGAAGTGGTAATTCTACCTAAAATACACTTACTGATCTAGTCCAGACTCTGCAATATTTACTTTGTCTGCAAGTGTTAATGGTTGTCAAAGGTGCACTCTGGATTTGGCATCTTGTGTCACTGAACACATCCTGAACAATGGTTAAAAAATTAAAATGTTATGTAGGAAGTATTCATGGGGTACTAAACTGCAGGGCAATTGGTAAATTACAGAAAGTATCTAGGGAGTCCTTGATGCAGCTCACAGAAAGTGACAAGGGCACTGCACCTCTGGCAAGAACAACCAGTATGTTTCATATTTGCTAAAAAATGTTCTTTGCTTGAAAAAAAGAAAACTAATGCAACCAAACTGATAAGAGGCATGGAGGAGCTCAGCTATGAGGAAAGATTAGAGCAGTGGTTCTTAAGCTGGGGGTCGAATGACAATTTGCCAGGGGTCACCGAATCCTGGGCTGTTCCTGGAGCCTGTTACCGCCTAGCTGGGCTGTTCCTGGAGCCTGCAGCCGCCCATTCAGTTCACGGCATGGCTGGGGGGCAGAGATTAGAGGTCAGCTGACTGGTGAGGAATGTGAAGTGGGGGGGCTGGAGGAGACCCCATCTCCTGATTTCTGCATAGGTCTCACTGCTTTAAGACGCAGTGAAGCTGGAGCCACAGTAACTACCTGTGATTAGAGTTGCCATTAAAAGTCCCCACTTCAGTTCTCAGATCAGCAGATGACCTTGATCAAGAGCACCTAAGTTAGCTGATCAAAACTCCCCCCAGCACTGCCAATAATCCCACCCCCCAGCAGCACTGCCACTGATCCCATTCCCCCCACCAAGGAGTAAGAGAAGGAATAAAAATAGAGAATACAGAAAAGGGGGAGGAACAAAGAAAAAGGAAGAGAAAGAACGGGAAAGACGGCTAGAGAGAGGGATGGGGAAAGAAAGACAAGAAATTAGGATAGAGAGGGATAAAAGGGAAAGAAAGGGGAACAAAGAGAAAGAGTGTTACATCCTAAAATGTACCATAAGGGGTTTAATACTGTATGAGTGGAAGGGATTCAGGGAGCGCTAAATGTCCCTGGGTTAGGGGCACAAATTAGTTGTCTTGCCTTGGGTGCTGACAACCCACGCTATGAAAATTATTTTACTGTTAGGGGTCCCCACAATTTGGGAAATTTTATCAAGGGGTCACGGCTCTAGAGAGGTTGAGAACCACTAGATTAGAGGAACTGAATCTATTCCCTCTTGAGAAGAGGAGATAAGGGGGATATGATCAACATATACACATACATAAGGGGTCCATATAGTGAACTTGGTGTTGAGTTATTCACTTTAAGGTAATTGCAGAGCACAAGGGGGCACTCTTTATGTCTAGAGGAAAAAAGATTTCATCTCCAAGTATGGAAAGTTTTCAGAGGTGGTTCTGGCCAACTCAGTAGATTACTTTAAAAAAAGGCCTGGATTCTTTCCTAAATGTATATAATATAACTGGATTCTAACATTTAGAGATAAAGTTGATCCAGGGGAATCCTTTTCGGGGGATCAGGAAGGAATTTTTTACCCTGCTGTAGCAAATTGGATCATACTCTTCTGGGGTTTTCGCCTTCCTCTGGATCAACTGTGGGTGAAGGATTGTGTATATGGCACTGTATTTTTTATTTTTTTTGGGTTGAACTAGACAGACTTTTTCAACCTGACTAACTATGTAATGTAAGCACAATGTCTAAGCTGCAATATATTACATTTTGCTTTTGGGGTTTGGTTATCTTTCTAAGCTGATTTAGTAGACTTTCTAGCCATCCCATGATTTCTGATGTTATACCCATCTATAGATTTATCAAAGCATTTAGAAAGATCTGTTATCAGACATCATATGTACATGGATGTAACCACAGTGAATTATTACATGAATCCCAACCAGACAAAACCTTATGAAAGGGATACCCGTAAAGAAGAATTCTGGACACTTTTTTGTGCTTATTTTTTAAAATGAACACCAAGGACAGGTGTTACAGGCGTCACTAAATGATGGATTGCGGTCCGGACCCGGATGGGATGACAGTTCTATCCGGACCGTGGTTCCGTCATCCAGCAGCCTGGGTGTCCTCTCCCAGCTCATGACCTCCTCCCCAGCTTTCATTACTACAGCAGCTGACAGGCAGAGGGCACAGCACCCCCGAACAGAGGGCAGGACCGCCCAGGCTCACAAGCCGGTGACTTGCTGGCAGGACACAGGGTAGTCTCAACAACCAATCACCCGCCCACCAACAGGAAAAGCTGGGCTGTCCCGACCCCCGTCCAGACACACCACGCCCCCAGCTCACCAACTGCAGTGCAAGGTAGGGTTGAAAATGTTGGAGAGAGGCTATGATTTGAAGGGGGAAATTAGATGTACTAAAAGGGAGGGGGCTTTCATGTAAAGGGGACTGTAAAGAAGAGGAGGTTGTAGAAGGAACTGGGTAACAAGAAAGCGGAGCTATGGAGGGGACTGGTATACAAAAAGGGGGGGGCTGTGAAGGGACTGGTACACAAGAAGGGGGGGCTGTGAGGAGATTGGTATACAAGAAAAGGGGCACTGGCGTACAAGGAAAGAGGGGGACTGCGAAGGGACCCGAGGTGCAAGGAAAGAGGGGGGCTGTAAAGGGGACTGGGATGAAAAGGAAAGGGGGGCTGTGAAGGGGACTGGGGTGCAAGGAAAAAGGTGAGCTTTGAAGGGGACTGGGATGTAAGGAAAAAGGGGGCTGTGAAAGGGACTGGGATGTAAGGAAAAAAGGGGGCTGTGAAGGGGACTGGGGTGCAAGCAAAGAGGGGGGCTGTGAAGGGGACTGGGATGGATGTAAGGTAAGAGGGGGGCTGTGAAGGTGACTGGGATGTAAGGAAAAAGGGGGGCTGTGAAGGTGACTAGGGTGCAAGCAAAGAGGGGGGCTGTGAAGGGGACTGGGATGTAAGGAAAGAGTGGGGCTGTGAAGGGGACTGGGATGCAAGGAAAGAGGGGTCTGGGATGTAAGGAAAGAGGGGGACTGTGAAGGGGACTGAGGTGCAAGGAAAGAACGGGGCTGTGAAGGGGACTGGGATGCAAGGAAAGGGGGGCTGCCAAGGGGACTGGGGTGCAAATAAAGAGGGGGGCTGTGAAGGGGACTGGGGTGCATATATAAATAAATATATATATATATATGAGACTCAGACCCCTGCTGGAAGAAGATTTTACTGACCGGACCTCTGTGAATTTGAATTCCATAACCCTGGTATAGAGGAACACTTACCACAATATAGCACTCAGCAGCTAGGTGGCCATTTGCCACCTGCATAGCTTGTGTAAAATTCAGAAAAGCCAAAGATTACGCAATATGACAGTGGGACTAAGAGAATGGGTAAAGTATACGTCACTGTTTCTCATAAAGCAAACAGTTATTTTGACAAGCATAGGCAAAGTATAAGTATACAAAAAATTATAACTAGCATCAGTCAGTGGTGATAATTGTGAATTTCAAGGAGGTGTCGGAAACAAGTTGCCTTTTGTGGTAGTGACCTATATACCGGTAATTATTTCAGAGCTATAATAATGATTCATGAGAAATAAAAGGCTCCCAGTGGTTAATTAGCAATCTCCTTCACAAAAAAAAAAATATGCCCCAGCTTAGTAATATTCTTTCTTGGTATTAACCATTTTAAAAAGAGAGCGTTTTTTTTTTTTAGGTTTGGGTAATGTAGGAAAAGATTAGCGTCAAGCTTTATTGCTGTGTATACAGCGCTCTATTTTCTGCTGACCATCATCACTGACACAGAAAGTGATGGGAAGTCCAACATGCGGTCAACAGCAGCGCAAAAGGATAGGGTAAATCTTCCAATGTTTTTTTTTTTTTTTTTCTCTCTCTTTTCCTTTTTTTTTTTCCACATCAGCAAGCTTTTAGAGAGATTTTAAGTCAGCTGCGTCATTTACGCTGCGCCCCCTCTCTTTTTCGCATCATTGTGGCTTAAAGAACATTATAATCTCTTTAATACAAAAACTTTTAATAGGTTTTCTCTTTCCCTTTTATCCACTGAAGGTACCAATATTTACTTATCTATTTTTCTCCCCTCACCCCCCCCCCCTCCCCATGAAAACAACAAAAAAAAAAAAGAAAAGGGAAGACGGGGGGGAAATCCCCCCCTTCCTCCCTCTCTCCCCCCCCCACAGTCCTCAAGCATCCATAATTGTCACGTATCTTTCTGTGTTCCTATACTCATGCCATCTTGCCCACGTCCTAGTATATTTATCTCGTCGGCCTTCCATCAAGTGTCTTGCTTTTTCCATTCCTCTAACCCATTCTACCCTTGTTATCCATTCCTTCATCCTTGGGGTTTCTACATCCTTCCAATGACGCAGGATCAGTGCTTTAGCCACGTTTAAAAGGAATGGGGTTACTGACTTGGTGTATTGGGAAATCTCTCTTTCCGTGTCATGGAACAGGCACGTCCAAGGATTTTTATTAACCTGCTCCCCCGTTATCTGTTGTATTTCGCCCAAAACTTCTCCCCAATATTTCTGGATTTTAGGACATTCCCACCAAAGGTGGGCAAGAGTGCCAACTTTTCCACATCTTCTCCAACAAGTTAGAGGAGTCTCAGCATTGTATTCATGCACCTTCTGGGGCGTCCTATGCCATCTTGCTAATGCTTTATATGCCATTTCATGTGTCCGGGAGTCTTTTGCCGTTAAGTAAACCATCTTTAGAATCTTACTTCTGTGTGCTTCACCTTCTAAACCTCCTATTTCCTTTTCCCACTTCTCCAAGAAGGTGGGGTATCCTTTACTAGCTTCCCCCCTTAGAACGCTATATAATTTTGAGATACTTCCTTTCACACACGTTGGGGTGCTTAATAGTTTTTCTATAACCCTTAACTGGTCTTTTCCTCTTAGTGGTTGTGGCAGTGAACGTGTAAAGTGCTGTATCTGGGCGTACCTCCACTTATCTAGTGGTTTGTTCCCCCAGGCCTGTGAGATTTCAGTGTAAGTGTACAATCTATTTCCTCTCATCACATCTTGGAGTTGTATTACATCTTTTTTTGCCCATCTCGTGAAATATAGATATTCCTCCTTCCCAGGTAAAAAATAATCCGTGTTTAATAGTGGTAATAGCGGTGAGTTAAATTCCCAATGGCAACTCTTACCTACCCTATCCCAGATTCTAAAAGTGTTCCTAGTCAAAAAATTAACTCTATTTCCCAAATCCCTATATTGTGGTGGGTTCCATATTAATTTTTCTATGTCTGCCCCACTCAGTGTTACTTCTATGTTCACCCAACTTTTCTCCTGTTTATTGTGTAACCAGTCAATAATCCTGGAAATCACAACCGACTGGTAATATTTTTTAAAGTCTGGTGCGCCTAGCCCTCCCAATTTTTTATCCTTCGTCAAAGTGTCATATGCTACCCTAGGGTGCCTACGTGCCCATATAAATCTCAAAATTAAAGACTGCAGTTTAACAAAAAATATAGGGGGATCTCTATTGGAACCATTTGAAAGGTGTATATTAACATGGGCAGCACAAACATTTTAATCGCATTTATCCTGCCGATCCATGACAGGGCTTTATATCTCATCCTACCTAGTAGGTCTTTGGTTTTGTTAAGTAGGGGTATATAGTTAGCGGCAAACAAGTCTCCCGGTGAGGATGATATTTTTGTACCTAGATAAACCAGTTCCCTCTCACACCATACAAATGGGAGCCCAGCTTGAAGTGCTCTCTGCTCTCGCTTTGGGATTGTTATATTTAGGAGCTCTGACTTATGTTTATTTTAAAGTTTGTCAAGCCCCCATAGCGCTCAAATTCCTTGAGCACCATGGGGATTGTCGTTCTAGGACAAGTAATGAAGCATAGCAAATCGTCAGCAAATGCTGCTATCTTGTATTTCTTCGATCCAACCTTGATTCCCTGAATGTCTTCGTTCCTACGGAAAGCCGCTAGGAGTGGCTCTAGGGATAAGATAAACAAAATTGGGGAGAGGGCAACCCTGTCTTGTCCCGTTAAAGAGTTCAAGGGGACAAGACAGGGTCCCATTTACTCTAATCCTCACCTTGGGATGCCTATATAATGAGAGGATCCATCTCATCATCCTCTCTCCTAGTCCTAGATGTTTCAGGGTTTCCGTCATAAATCCCCAATCCACTCTATCGAATGCCTTTTCGGCATCGATTGATAGCAGGGCTGCTGGGATATTGCTCCTAATTGCTTCCTGCATGAGAAGAAATGTTTTCAGGGAATTATCTCTCCCCTCCCTACCCGGGACAAATCCCACCTGGTCATTGTGTATCCATTGTTTTAATCCAATTTTCAGCCTATCTGCGAGTATTCTAGCAAAGATTTTTGTATCTACATTTAGGAGCGAGATTGGTCTATAGCTTCCGGGGGAGGTTGGATCCTTTCCTTCTTTCAGGATAAGGGTAATGTACGCTAATAGGGATTCTTCTCGGGACTCTTCGTTCTCCCCCCGAGGGCATTCAAATAATCACACAATTTGGGTGCAAGTATTTCAGAAAATTTTTTATAGTATGCTGCGGAGTATCCGTCGGGGCCCGGGCTCTTTCCCAGGGCAGTGTTCTTTATCGCCTTTTCTACCTCCTCTTGGGATATGGGAGCGTCAAGACGTTCAACCATATCCCTCTCTGCCCTGGGAAGGTCTAGTCCCCGAAGGTACTCCCTTATCCTTTCCTTCTTGTTATCACTCACTCTCTCTCTCCGGCCTACCTTGTAAAGGGCACTGTAATAAGAGTGGAATATTCTAGCAATTTTTGGAGTAGAAAATTCTAGGTTCCCCTCTTCATCTCTTATTTTAGGTATAAAAGTCCTATCCTTTTTTTCCCTAATCCTTCTAGCCATCCACTTTCCTGGTTTATTCCCTTCTCGATACACGTCTCTGTTTATCATGTCAAAAGCACACCTCCTTTCCTTCTCCAGTAACTCATTCAGGTCTCTTCTTTTCTTAATTAGCACGCGCTTTTCTGGGAGCCCCCTGGGTCTTGTACTCTGTTCTGCTTCCTGAGTCTCCCTATATAATCGTGTCAACTTTTCCCCTCTCTCTTTTTTTTTTTCCTTGTTCCAATAGCAATCCAAATCCCTCTTATATAGGTTTTGTGTGCTTCCCAGAGAGTGGACCTGGATATATCCTCTGTATCATTGATCTTGAAGTAACTTTTTAATTCCTGCTCTATTTTCACAACTACATCTGGATCCTGTATGAGGGAGTCGTTAAGTTTCCAGCTTATCCTAGGCCGATCCACACCGGCGATCTCTACTTGGATTTTCACCGGTGCGTGATCGGATAGGGTAATAGCCTTTATTTCTGCTGCCTTCAAAAAAGGGACCAACTGATGTTCTATTAAAATGTAGTCTAGCCTCGAGAATGATTTGTGAACAGGGGAGAAGAAAGTATAGTCTCGATCTTTTAAGTGGCTTATCCTCCATGCATCTATTAATTGCAGGCGTTTTAACATTTTTTTAAATGTCCCTCCCTGTGTACCCGATCTTAACTCGCCCCTTGATGTGTCCACCTCAGGGTCCATACACAGGTTCAAATCTCCTGCGACTATTAGTTTCCCTTTTTTGAAAGATTCTAGTTTCGTCAAAATTCTCTTTAAGAAGTTCTTCGGGTTTCTATTAGGGGCATAGATGTTCACCAATGTAATCCACGTCTCAAACATTTTCCCTTTCACAAACAAGAACCTGCCCCTAGGATCGGCCAGTCGCTCCTCTTCTTCAAACGTTATTGTTCTATCGAACCCTATAGCTACTCCCCCTGAATGTACTGAGCTAGCGTCTCTATAGAGCCACTTTGGGAACAAATATGATGTTAGTCCCCTACTTGAGTGCGTTACATAGGTCTCTTGCAGAAACACCACGTTTGCGCCCAGGAGCTGCAGCTCCTGATTGATTTTATACCTTTTTTTTCTGTATTTAGCCCCCTCACGTTGTAGGTAACAAAATTTATTACTCCCATTTTTTATTACTGGAAGGAGCGTCCGGCCAATCCCATGCGGCATAGCAGGAGAGAGAGAGAGGAAGGAAAAAAAAAAAAAAGGGCGCATACCCACCCACATATCCACCCACCCCCCTCCCTCCACCCCCCTCGCCCCCCATCTGGAACAGATCGCCTATTTCCGGCGGGGCAGACTCCTCTGTTCAAAATATGGGTCAGGTGGCCACCCTCAATCAGATGCCACCCTGCACCCATATTCCCCATAGGGCTCATGTCGTGAGGATTCCCCGTATCGCCCCAGCAACCTCTCCCCGCCCCGCTCATGTCGGCACTACCCTTCTTCCCTTAACTATACCTCTTGGGTACTAGCTTACATTAACCGTTGTGCCCCTACCCTCCCTCCGCCATACTATATCTCGCGCTGGGGTTACAGTCTCCTCCGTGCCACAGCCAGAGATACGTGGAGGGGCAATGTCTAGCTTGCAACAAAAGTCCTCGAGGTCTTCTGGGAATCTAAGCACTGCCGTTCGTCCATTCCTTTTTCCAATTAAGCAAGCCGGGAACCCCCATTGATATGATATTTCTGTCGTTTTCAGAATCTAAGCACTGCCGTTCGTCCATTCCTTTTTCCAATTAAGCAAGCCGGGAACCCCCATTGATATGATATTTCTGTCGTTTTCAGTATGCCTGTCAGCGGCTTCAGCAGCCTCCTTCTTGTGAGGGTCTCTGCAGATAAGTCTGAGTAAACCTGTATCTCTGCCCCTTCAAAGCTTAGGCCTGGTTGATTTCGCAGTTTTCCCAAAATTTTAACTTTTTAATCCTCATAGTGGAACTTCACTATCACATCTCTTGGGTTCTCTGATGTATTTCTGGGGTATCGTGCAACCCTATGGGCTCTATCTACTTTCAGGGGGGCCATTACCTCTCTATCCAGCAATGGGTTTAGCAGTTGCTGTAGTACTGGCACCAGGTCTTCCTTCCCGGATTTCTCTGGGAGACCCTTGATTCGCAAGTTTTTGCGTCGGCTGTGGGTCTCCTGATCTTCTAATTTATAGAGAAGACTTCTATTTGCTCTTTGCAGATCTCTTATTTGCGTACTCATACCATCTAGCCTCCGCTCATGTTCTTCCAGTCTGTCCTCCGTCTCCTCTACCCTTTTCAATACATGCCCGATGTCTACCCTTACGGTCGCAATCTCTTTTTTAAGGGAGGTCTCCAGTTTCAATAGCAATTCAGCAAGCATTTCTCTAATCTGTGGGACCTCCTCCTGTGTGAGCTGCAGTGGTGGTTTGTTCCCCCCTGTGGTATCTTCCTCCTCAGTTCTCCCGTAGGGGCCTTCCTGTATCTCAGAACCGTACATCTGCTGGCTTCTGCTGGTCCTTGCTCTTACGTTTTTACTTCTATTCTCTTCTGATGCCCCTTTCTGTTTGTTTATTCCTGAACGTGAGGGTACTCCCAATCTGGGGCTCCCTTGAGGTTCTTCCAACATGCTAGCTTCAGTTGACATGTATCGCTGAATCCCACCTGGGCTTGGTGCGGTTACAGTTCCTTTACTACCTTTAGTTGCCTTCCCCCTCATCTCCACATCAGGTCTGGGTGGGGATGTTCACCTCCCAGGAATACCACAGGACCACTATCTGGCCCCTTTTATACCCTGTTTGTCGGAAAGATAAATAAGTTTTAACTGCCAGACCCAGGCTTAGGATGTGCGTTTCTTCTTGAGCTGATCTTGCCCCTGCCTCTCTACCCTTCTGTCCCTATGCCAAATGTTCACTTATATGGTCCAAGTAGCCCCGGGTAGCCGGTACCTCTGCCAAATACTTAGGGCCTCTTATCCTTTGGACGTCAAAGGGGTCAGAGAGGGTCCCCACGTTAAAAGAAGAAAGAGAGAGCGAAAACAACAGGACCGTCTGCTCAGATCAGCTGTGGTCTACTACATGCATCTCAGAGGGTAATACTGTTGCAGAGATTGTCATTTAAAGTTGAGGTTTTTATTTTCCACTCAAACTATTCTTCTAGACACGAAGCCAAGTCAGTTCTCCTTGAGATTTATATATGTGACTTAGTCTGCTTCTGCTTCCCCCTACTTCAGTTCCTCCTCTACCTTAAAAAGTCGCAGAGAACCAAGGGGGGTGGATATAGATAAACACAGGTGCTCACACTGAGTAAATAGGTAAGCAGTTCATCTGCCCAGGGCATCTGTATACAGGCAAGTGTACCTCAGACAAATCTCATCTATTCATTATTGTTCTGGAGATTATTCCTTCAGCCTTTAATATATATCATAAATCCAGGTATCTCAGCAGTGTATAGCAGGGTTAATTTTCCAGGGAGTGTATATAGAGAATAAAGTTTAAGTTCTTACCCTGTTTTCCAGCTGCTTTCATAGACACTTCAAAAGAGGAGCCGGGGGGACACAAGAGGGGATATCAGCATATGCAGAGCTCTCATCATCTCTCACCTCTCCCTGCTCCTATTCCAGTGTATCCCCGTGCTGGCTCACCCCCCTCCAGCTGCAGCGTTACCTTGTTATTATTGAGCCGACCTGTGCCTCCAGGGCCATTCCCGGTGTCTTCCCTGTCCGTTGCTTCGGAGCTCCAAGCTCCAGATATCAGTGTCAGCGAAGGTGTTGTGGTTTTATCCCAGCGGCAGCCAGAGACAAGCGGCTACCCCTCTCTATCACGCTCCGGGCCGCGCCAGTAACATCTCACTGTGCCGGCGTCTTTGCGGCTTCCCAGCCTCCTCCTCTCTGTTTGAGCGGATATGCGGGGGGAGCAGTCAATCTTCCAATGTTGACATCTATTTCAGTGACAGCTGTCTAAAGGGGGAACTCTTATCACATTCTAGAGACTTCCTCTCCGCTCCTGTTGTGTTCTAGAGACTTCCTCTCCGCTCCTGTTGTGTTCTAGAGACTTCCTCTCCACTCCTGTTGTGTTCTAGAGACTTCCTCTCTGCCTCCTGTTGTGTTCTAGAAACTTCCTCTCCGCTCCTGTTGTGTTCTAGAGACATCCTCTCCGTTCCTGTTCTGTTCCCAGGACAGGAAGTGAATAGAAATCTCTCCAGTGTGACGCAGACAGCAAAAAATAAACTGATGGGTTTTACCGTTCCCTATATTATTTACAGATAAAAAAAATCTACAGTATATATATTTACAAACATGTAATTCTTACATCTTCAATATCTCTCCCAATAAGGTGGATAGCAGGAGGTTAGAGATAATATTCAGTGACCTTTTTTTTATTTTTACTGGGCTGTGCCACTTTCCTTCACCTTTCTCCCCCTCCCCCCTCTCATCCTTTTTGTTCTTCTCAAAGTATGGACTTCGGTGGGGCTTTGGTTAATCTGAGGTTGTTCTCCATACTCACTGATATAGTGGTGGAGCTACGGAGGTGCTATTATCATCTAGCGTTTTGTTTCTCTACAACACTTGGCCTTTACCATTTAGGTTGTGCTTTGATCCTTTGCCTTTTGTTTTATCACTCATTTTTTGTATCTGGCCCATTGGGCTTCTGGACACTCTGACCGGCTCTCATGCTGTGTACCTTTTATGTGAATTTTTTGTTTTGCCCCTCCTCCTATTTTGGATTTATTTAATGTATTTCTCTATTTAATTTTTGTTTATTGTGTTTTTGCTAGTATTGTTTTTTTTTTTTTAGTATTTGTCCTAACCTACCAGGGCATGTTTTCTGTTTTTTTTCTTTTTTTGTTGTATTCTATGTGTTAAAACTTTCAATAAACTTAGATTGAATATAAAAAGGTGGAACGATAATCCACCAGACACTTTTCCAAGTCTGCTGGTTGCAATTGTACAAAATCATAAAAGCTACATAGGCACAACAAAGTAGAACAATGAGCAGGTTAGTAGAGAACGATCTCAGATGAAAAGATGCGAGTTAGAACTCAGGGCAGATGTCAGAATAGATTTGTGATGTTCTCAGTGTGAGTTATGGAACAGGAAATTGTGCTGACTAGAGTGCAGGAACCAGAACAGGATAAAAAAAGGGATGTGAAAACGTTATTGGTGCTGTGGTAAAACAAACACAGGATGCAGAAAGCAGGGATTAAATTAAAATGTTTGTTATACTGTATTCGGATGCATGTAAAGGTATTTATATCAAACCCGAAGTATGGTTACTCTTCCACATCAATCCAGTGAAGAACAACCAGCCGTCAGCATTTAAAAATCATATTAAGCATGTTGTTCCCCATAATGTTCAATGGACAAAAAGCTAAGTATATTTAGCATACCGTTTTTATATACTGTACATTCATTTACTACGATAGCTGCTTCCACCTTTGATTTTTTTTTTTTTTTTTAACTGAAGCACTTTCTAGTAGCAAAAGTATCTAAGGAAAGGAAGTCCTATGCATTATTAAAATAGAACTCCTGCCAAAAACAAGAAGAAAAAAGGATTAACGCATTAACCCTTTAGCAAACAGGCCCTACTCTCCATTTTTCACTTCAGGTGGCCAGACCATTTTTGACGTTTTTAATTTTATCATTTTTCAGAGTTTGTAAAAGACCCCCAAACCATATATATTCTGAAGCACTTTTTTTTTGTAGTGTCACTAGGGCAGCGATGGTGAACCTTGGCACCCCAAATGTTTTGGAACTATTTTTCCCTTTGATGCTCTACTACACTGCAGAGTGCATGAGCATCATGGGAAATGTAGTTCCAAAACATCTGGGGTGTCAAGATTCACCATCACTGCACTAGGGGATGATAAGCCCTTTGGTGACAGTATACACTCCAATTGTGGCCGAAATATTAGAGGTCTGGACACTGGGTGCACTCCCCCCCCCCCCCCTCCCTCCCCGGCCACTGTGCCCGTCACACTGACTGGCACATTGCCAAGGAGTTTTGTACTAGGAGCGGGTGAAGCCTGATGGGGAACTGAGAGCCTAGTTCCCCATCAGGTCTGCTTTACTTTTGATTGACGCCGCATGGCAGTGAAAAGATCGATTGGCCTCCACTCAATTCAAGTTCAATAGCAACTTTTGTATCCACCCATTGCTGTTTGCTGTCAAAAGTAAAGCAGACCTGATGGGGGAACAAGTCCCTCAGCTCCTATGTCTACATTTAGTTTTTGGTCTAGGAATCTCCCAGCTGACAGTTGATTGGGGCAGGGATACAGTTCTGCAGGAAACTGTCCCATACATGACAGATTCCCAGCACAGACATGCCCCACTCTTAGTACTGGCATCTCTGTCTGTTCCCCAACCCAGAACTGGTTTTAAAAGATAAGTTCACCTTTAATAACATGTTACACCCATATTCAGGGTGTAACATGCAACATGCTACAAATGGACTGGCCCTCGCAACCCCCCCCCCCCCCCCCCCCCCCCCATCCTGGCACAAATGCTTGTCTAAATTAGGTGCAGGTGGGTCTAAAGGGAAAGAGAATATTGTCATTATAGCCATACTATGTTCCCTAGATTGTGTAGTTACTACTGCCCCATTACTGAAATTGTTGGCTTTTATACTAGGTAGGCATATGATGCAGGAAGGGGATAGCCAGGGCCAGGGGGTAGGATGACCAGAGCAACCAGTGTTTCAGACCTTCTGGGGTTTACTTAAGGGAATCAAAAGCAACAGGCAGGTACCTGCTGACTATCCCTCTTCATTTGTACCACATTTTAGTCCAATGTATGCTGTCTCTGAGCCTGTGAGGAGTTCTGCAATGTGTCATTTTAGCTCTACACCCCCTTTTTTTGACACCTCAGACCACCATTATAAATTATTGGATTTGAACGGATGTAGAGAAGACTGCAGATAAACATGTATAACTTATGTATGAGGATTTGTTTAATCTCTGTGTATTACCTTGGGCCAGTCACTTCACTAAGTATATGTACGAGTTTACAACCACAGGTAAAACTCTTCTGCCTTTAGAACCACTTTAAAGGTCATTTTGAAATGATTATTGGTAAAGGGCATCAAACTCAGCCATCAAGTTTTGGGGAAAGGGCCTCCCCCTTCTTCAGGGATGAGTGGTAGATATTATTAGAATCACAATGGAATTCACTAATGGGCCTATGTTAAGGCTTGGCCTACTCCTAAAGACACAACAAATGGCTGGCTGAGTACACTTGCCTGGTACAGGACACTGGTCTTTTCACAGTGGCTGCTATAGCCACAAAATGGAGACTTCTTTAGCCTGCAAATCTTATTTAAAGCATATTGCCAAACAATTTCTTTTATTTTAGTTTTGAATAGAGTAGAGAAGATTAGAACCCCTGTCAAATTTGTACTGCTGTTTGCCTTGTCTACATATCCTGGTGACCATTCTCACCAAGACAGAAAATCAAAATCAATGTTGTGTTTAGGACTAGAAGTGAAGTGAAATCTCCCAAACTGGCCACACCACTTACGGACAGCCCGCCGTCATTACATGGCAGCTCTTTTTGATGTGGAATATTGTTGTTATGGCAGCAGCTAGCTGCCATAACCCTGGTATCCACTTCTTCAACGGGCAGTCCGCTTTAAGATAAAAGTGGTCTCTGTGGCGGATTCACCGCAAGATCACTTTTATCGGTGGTGGGAGAGGGGGCCCCCTCCCCTCCTGCCGCTCTCCAGTGCCCTCCGGAGCCGCCGGCAGAGGCTGAGGTGATTGGATCCTGTACTCTGCTTGGCATTGAGCTGAGTGAGGGGAAGTTGGCCCCCACCCGGCTCCATACCATTGCAGGGTGGAAGCAACATCCAAATGTCACTTCCACCCATAGCTCTTAAAGGGATTTTTTTTTTTTTTTTCAAACGACATTTTTTTTTATTGCATTTTTGTGTAAATATGAGATCTGAGGTCTTTTTGACCCCAGATCTCATATTTAAGAGGTCCTGTAATGCTTTTTTTCTATTACAAGGGATGTTTACATTCCTTGTAATAGGAATAAAAGTAACACTTTTTTTTTTTTTAAAAGAACAGTGTAAAAATAAAAAATAAAATAAATAAGAAGAAAAAAAAGATTTTTTTTTTAACATGCCCAGTCCCGCTGAGCTCGCTGGCAGAAGCAAACGCATACGTGAGTAGCACCTGCATATGAAAACGGTGTTCAAACGTCACATGTGAGGTATCACCATGGTCGTTAGAGCGAGAGAAATAATTCTAGCCCTAGACCTCCTCTGTAACTCAAAACATGCAACCTGTAGAATTTTTTAAACGTCGCCCATGGAGATTTTTAAGGGTAAAAAGTTTGTCGCCATTCCACGAGCTGGCGCAATTTTGAAGCATGACATGTTGGGTATCAATTTACATGGCGTAACACCATCTTTCACAATATAAAAAAAATTGGGCTAACTTTACTGTTGTCTTATTTTTTTGTTTGGGGGTTCTAAGTAATTTTCTAGCAATAAAAAAAAAAAAATGATTTTAACTTGTAAACAACAAGTTTAAAAAATAGGCCTGGTCCTCAAGTGGTTAAACTTTCCCTAATTTACCCAAAAAAACAAAAAAAACAAAATAAAAAACGTTTTGGTAAACCTACAGTACCTTTCCTCACTTTAGAGGGGAAAAAATGATAGCCTGCAGTTGGAGACTCACAAGCACTACATGTCTTCTGGAATCTCTACCTCACATTTTTGAAGCATGCTACATTCCACGTGAAGAATGGGTACATACCCATATCTCCCAAAACTCTGAAATGGGAAAGAGTTACACTCTTTAGCACAAACTATGTAATCAAGTTACTAGTTAGGTGGCCCATGAAGAACTAGTAAGCAAAAAATGGCTGGCTGAACCCACAAGTGCTTTTTCCATCACTATGTTTCCTTTATTATGGCTTTTTAAAAATAATGTGATGATGAAAAGTTTTAAGTAAACTGTTTAGTGTACAGTAACAGTTTTACAAATTAACCACTTGACCACTGGGCACTTAAATCCCCTTAATAACCAGACCAATTTTCAGCTTTCGGTGCTCTCACATTTTGAATGACAATTACTCAGTCATGCAACACTGTACCTATATGTCATTTTTGTCATTTTTTTCACACAAATAGAGCTTTCTTTTGGTGGTATTTATTCACCGCTGGGTTCTATATTTTTTGCACTATAAAAGAAAAAAGACCGGAAATTCTGTAAAAAAAAAAATGCATTTTTCTTTGTTTCTGTTATAAAATTTTGCAAATTAGTAGTTTTTTTTCATATATTTTGGCCAAAATTTATACCGCTACATATCTTTGGTAAAAATAACCCAAATTGCTGTATATTATTTGGTGCCAATATCTGAAAATTAATCTCACCTGAAGTACTGATGGCCTATCTAATTTCTTGAGACCCTAAGGCCCCTTTCACACTGGAGCGGTGGGGGCGTCGGCGGTACAACAGCGCTATTTTTAGCGCTGCTGTACCGTCGTTCTTGCAGCTGTATTCGGCCGCTAGCGGTGCGGTATTAACCCCCGCTGGCGGCCGAAAAAGGGTTAAAATCACTCGCACAGCATGGCTATAGCCGCGGTATTGCCGCGGTATAGCCGCGCTGTCCCATTGATTTCAATGGGCAGGAGCGGTTTAGGAGCGGGGAATACACCGCTCCTTCACCGCTCCAAAGAAGCGGTTTGCAGGACTTTTTTCACCGTCCTGCCAGCGCACCGCTTCAGTGTGAAAGCCCTCGGGCTTTCGCACTGAACAAACAGCGGAGGCTGTTTAGGGGCGGTTTGCAGGCGGTATTTTTAGCGCAATACCGCCTGAAAACTGCCCCAGTGTGAAAGGGGTCTAACATGCCAGAAAAGTACAAATACCCCCCAAATGACCCCTTTTTGGAAAGCAGACATTCCAAGGTATTTAGAAAGATGCATGATGAGTTTTTTGAAGTTGTAATTTTTTCCCACAATTCTTTGCAAAATCAAGATTTTTTTTTTTTTCACAAAATTGTCATATTAGCAGGTTATTTCTCACACACAGCATATGTATAGCACAAATTACACCCCAAAACACATTTTGCTATTACTCCCGAGTACGGCGATACCACATGTGTGAGACTTTTACACAGCGTGGCCACATACAGAGGCCCAATATGCGCGGAGCACCTTCAGGCGTTCTGGAGTGCCTAGGCCAACTCTGGCATTTCTCTCCTACATGTAAAAATCATCATTTATTTGCTAGAAAATTACATAGAACCCCAAAACATTATATATGTTTTTTTTAGCAAAGACCCTAGAGAATACAATGGCGGTTGTTGCAACTTTTTATCTCACACGGCCCAATGTTTTTGCATAATGTGAAAGATGAAGTTATGCCGAGTAAATAGATACCTAACATGTCACACTTCAAAATTGCACACGCTCGTGGAATGGCGCCAAACTTCGCTACTTAAAAATCCCCATAGGCAACGCTTTAAAATTTTGTACTGGTTACATGTTTTGAGTTACAGAGAAGGTCTAGGGCCAAAATTATTGCTCTCGCTCTACCAATCGCAGCGATACCTCACATGTGTGGTTTGAACACTATTTTCATATGTGGGTGGGACTTACGTATGCGTTCGCTTCTGCATGCGAGCACACAGGGACACGAGGAAAAAAAAAATATTTTTTTTTGTTATTATTCATTTTACTTTATTTATTTTAGTTTGATGCTTTTTTCCAAAAAATAAATTTTTGATCACTTTTATTCCTATTACAAGGAATGTAAACATCCCTTGTAATAGGAATATGGTATGAAAGGTCCTCTTTACAGTGAGATATGGGGTCAATAAGACCCCACATCTCACCTCTAGGCTGGGAAGCCTGAAATAAAAAAAAAAAAACAATCCTGGCTTCGATCGTAGTCGGTAGAAGCACCAGCGGGTGGGGGGTGTCCCCTCTCGCCTCCCGTAAGAACAATCAAGCAGTGGAACAGCCACTATAATCGTTCTTATGGTGTAGGGAATCGCCGGCTGAAAAAGCTGATATCTGCATGATGCCTGTAGCTGCAGGCATCATTCAGATAGCCCCGCACAAAGTCAAGGACGTTGTATGACGGCCGGCGGGCGGGAAGTGGTTAAAACGCATTTTTTTTTAACACAAAGTTGTCCATTTATACAATATTTCTAACACATAACATGTACATACCAAAAATGACACCCAAAAATAGATTCTCCTACTCCTGAGTACGGCGATACCACATGTGTGAGACCTCCACAGCCTGGCCACATACAGAGGCCGAGTACAGCCGAGTATGGCTGAGCATGGCTGGGTATGGCTGGGTATTGCAGAGTATGGCTGGGTATGGCAGAGTATGGCAGGGTAGGGCAAGGTATTGCAGGGTATTACGGGGCATTGCGGGGCATTGCAGAGTATTGCTGGGTATTGCAGAGTATTGCGGGGCATTGCAATATATTGCAGAGCATTACAGAATATTGCAGGGCATTGCAGAGTATTGCAGGGTATTGCTGAGCATGGAGGGATGGCTGAGCATGGATGGTTGGATCCATGGATGTGACTGCACATGTCACAGAGCAGCGCTGTGGGCACTACACATCCAGCCCACAGCGCTGCTGCCATCCAATCCCTCCCCCTCTGTACCGATCATGTCATGATGCCGGTTTGTTTACATGTGATCGCTCCGTCATCTGACGGAGCGATTACATGGTAAACGGCCGCGATCAGCGACCCGGCGGTCACAGATGTTCCCGTGTGTGCGGCCCCCCCCGGCTTTTCTGCGAGGTTTTCCCCGAGCGGTTTTCCGGGATCACGTCATAGTACGTCCTCCCAGAGTTATCCAACCGCCCTGCAGCTGTTATTTGGCTATGGGCCGGTTGGTAACTGGTTAAGTATTGCATTTATTATAGAGGTCTACACATCTGTCCAAAAAGAGTGTTAACGGAGGAGCAAAGAGGGATAGTCCCTCCAAAAAAAGGCACAGTTGGGAGGTATGCATACCATCAGGGCCGGACTTTCCATTGGGCTTGACGGGGCTCCGTTCCGAAAGCTGCTGAGAGCCGACGAGAGCGGCCGAAATCCGCTCTGTATCTCAGCGGCGCCATTTTTAAACTGAAAGGCTGCAATGACAAGGCAGCAATGACACTGGATCAAGGCTACACTGACAAGTCTGCAAATGACACTGGGGCAAGGCTACACTGACACTGACAAGGCTGCAATGACACTGACAAGGCTGCAGATGGACACTGATAAGGCTGCATTGATGGGCATTTAAATGTAAGTTTTTCTCCTTAAACTTCCCTCCTAAACTTGGGGTGCATGTTATATGCCGATAAATACGGTAATTATCATTTTATCCATTTTTATTGCTTTTATTAATTGTGGACCCAGGACAATTACCAGTACAGTATCCCCCACTTATACGCTTATATATTAACTACTTTTGTGAGTAGCCATTTGGCTATTTTGTCTTGTCCAATTAAAAAGAAGTTCTTTAATACTGCACTGAGTCTGGCGCACCTTCTATTTCTTTTTTTTTTAGAGCTGTGCATATGTAAATTGCTGACTTAGACAAAGATCAAATCATATTTTAGGATTGATTTAGTGCAGACAGTTCATTGGGGTTCTCAATATTTTTCTTGACAACTCCGTCAATGCCTGTACACAGACAATGCATCATGAGAAAATATCTTGAGCTTAAAATGTAAATATTCAACATTTATATCACCATGACCCACAAATGATTCATTTAGATGTATATATATTTTTTTCAAATATAAATTTTTATTAATTTTCATAGAGAGGGGACAGATCCCCGAACAAAATACCACAATGGTATAAATTTAGAAAAGCGAGGTCGCAGCCTCCCTATAGAGCATCATAATAAAACGTAGTATGTTTATAAAAGTAAAGCTCTTGTCAACCTAGTTCTGGTATATGTTATTAGCCCTGGCGAGTACGTTTTCTTAGTGTTACAAGATCTCAGTACAGCAAATTCCTAGTACATTCACCATAGGTATTAGTTGGTATCCCATTTAAACGTTTAATATTTATAAACTGTTGCGATTGCTTCAGTCAGGAGGAAGCTACCAGAAAGTGAGTCAAAGAGAAGAAAGAGCAAGTATAAGAAAGAAGAGAGGAAGGGGATGGGTGGGGGGGGTGAGAGGTAAAGGGAAGGGAGGGGAGGGGAATGGTCAGGTGTCGGCGGAAGCTTTGAGTAGGCCGGTTTTCTTTTAACAAAAAAGTTAAAAGTTATCATTAAGTGGGGTTCCACATAAGGGTTTTACCTTCGTCTGAATATTTAAACATATTCCAGAGCGTCCAAGTTTTCTTATAGACTGCTTGTCTATCTTGAGCTGTCAGTATTATGTCTTCTAATTTGTTTACGTCTTCCACTTTCCGTAGCCACATCGATACGGTAGGTGGAGAGGTTTGTTTCCATAGCAAGGGGATGCAGGACTTGGCTGCATTCATTAGGTGACGCAGTATGGATTTTTTATATTTTTTGAGCGGCATGGACGACACCTGAAGCAAGAAAAACGCCGGGTCGTTTGGAATTTGAAAATCTGTAAATTTTTGAGAAACAGAACGAACAGCAGTCCAGAAATTTGTCAATCTAGGACAGGTCCAAAACACGTGTAGCATCGTTCCCTCCTCTACCTGGCATCGCCAGCAATATTTGGATGTATCAGGAAACATAGTATGTAGACGACTGGGTGTTAAATACCACCTCGTCAAAATCTTATAGTTCATCTCTTGTAATTTAGTGCATATTGATGATTTAAGAGAGAGAGCTATCATGCTTTGTTTCTGGGCTGGAGTGAAAGAGCGCTGAAGGTCTGTTTCCCATTTCATAATACATGACAGGTCGGGTTGTTGTGGAGGTGTATTTAGTAGAGTGTACATTTTAGATAAGACCTGTAAAAGTGGTTCAGTATCTGAGCATATCTCCTCAAATGTAGTTAAGGGTCTATTGTATAATTGAGGGTTTTGGATTGTCTGGAGGAAATGATGAATTTGTGCTGCACTCCAAAATGTGAGTTTGAATGGGCCAGTCGGGTCCAATAATTCTGAAATAGAAGGCCATCTATTGTTTTGGATAAATTGTGAGGCTTTGACACAGCCGGAGTTCTTTAGTGCCTGAAATTGTTCAGATGAAATTCCAGGTAGAAACTTGGGGTGTCCTAAGATCGGAGTCAAGGGGGATTCTCTGGTCGTTAGTGATGTCTGTAGTGTGGCATGTAGGCATTGTTTTATAGCGTTTCCTATAAAAGGGTGTGATTTCAATTCTATAGGGAGGGAGGCACAACACCACAGTGCAGTCTGCAGAGGTATTTTTGTTTGATGTTGCTCTATTTGTGCCCATAATTTAGCTGCTTTGTGTCGGTGCCAGTCTACTACTCTGCCTACATGGACTGCCTGGTAATACTTCCTGATGTCCAGAAGTGCAACCCCTCCATAGTGTTTTGGTGTACATAACTGTGATCTGGGGATACGGGGTTTTTTGTTTGCCCATACAAACCAGGTGAAGAGAGATTGTACTTGTTTAAAGTATGAAGTAGGGATGTTGATTGGTAGGGCTTGAAATAAATATAAAAATTTGGGCAATATGCTCATTTTGATTAGATTACACCGCCCAAACCAGGAATGAAGTCCCGTATCCCACTAGCTTAGTAGGGTTCTGGTCTTACTCAAAAGGGGTGGGAAGTTACTGTCAAATAGTAGGGCTGGGTCTGGTGGTATTTTCGTGCCTAAATATGTTAAGGTAGAATCAGTCCACCTGAAGCGGAAACTGGCTTGCAGGTTACGGAGGTTATTAGGAGATAACGAGAGTCCCATCGCTTCTGACTTGGAGAAATTTATTTTTAAATTAGACAATTTCCCATATCTCTCAAATTCTTTAAGAAGGTTGTGTAGAGAAATCGTTGGGTTTGTTATAGAGAAAAGCAGGTCATCTGCATAAGCCGATATTTTGTGTTGCATGGGTCCAATAGGTATGCCTTGGATGTCAGGATTTAGTCGAATCGTGGATAGAAAGGGTTCAAGAGAGAGGGCGAACAATAGAGGGGATAGGGGACATCCCTGTCTTGTTCCATTTGTTATAGGGAAGGGGTCAGACAGTACCCCGTTCGCCTTCACCCGTGCTGTGGGATTGGAGTATATACTGGCTATTCGACTGAGCATCACCCCCCTAGGCCTATGTGTCTGAGTACGGTGAACATAAATGGCCAGCTGACTTGGTCGAATGCCTTTTCGGCGTCTGTATTGAGGAAAACACAAGGAATTTTCCCGGATCTAGTAAAATGTAAAAGATTTAGCACTTTTGTGGTGCTATCTCTGGCCTCCCTAGATGGTATGAAACCAACCTGGTCTAGGTGGATGAGTTGCGTGAGGTGCTGCGCCAGCCGAACAGCCAGAATTTTGGTAAACAGTTTGAGATCGAGATTTAACAGTGAAATGGGTCGGTAGCTACCGCATGCCGTTGGGTCCTTCCCTTCTTTATGAATTACTGAGATGTGAGGGTTTCTCTAGCAAAAGTTTTCCCCGTCCCCAACTTGTTAAACAGTGTGACCATATGAGGCCCCAAAATTGGGAGGAGATTTTTATAATACTGTAATGTATACCCGTCCGGGCCTGGGGCTTTACCTGGTTTCATTGACTCTATGGCTTTCTGGACTTCTATTAACGTTATAGGTGATTCTAGTTCTTCTCTAATTTCTTGGGGGAGGGAGGGCATTTGGGATGAACGTATGTAGTTCTCTAGGTCAGCACTAGGGGGATTTGTTTGTGGAAAATTGTATAAGTTAGAATAAAATTGCTTAAATACCTCAGTTATTTGCTTAGGTAGTGTCACTTTTTTACCTTGTGGTGTAGAGATATGTGGAATATAGGTCCTTGATTTATGATTCCTAACCAATCTGGCCAGTAATCTTCCACACTTATCTCCATATTCATATGTCTGTTTGCGACAGAGCTGTAAGGCTGCTTTTGCTCTGTATTGTAAAATGTCCGTAATCTGTCTTCTGAGAGTGGATAGTCCTATCTCAGATAACTGTGAAGGGGCATGTTTGTGTCTGGCTTCAGAGGTGGCCAATTCCTGTTAGAGTTGTGATAGCTGCTTATTTCTTTCTTTCTTTATACGGGCACCGTGAGAAATAAGAATCCCCCTAATAACTGTTTTATGTGCCTCCCACAGTATTCCCGGGTCACATTCTGGTTGATCATTTTCTTGAAAGTATAGTTTCAGGGCTTTTGTCACATCTGTCAAGACTTCAGGATTCTGTAGCAGACTTTCATTGAGTCGCCAGAATTTCTGTCTGGGGGAGAGATTGTCTGACAGGCGGTAGCACAGGAATATCGGTGCATGGTCAGACCATGTCCTGTTACCAATTGATGTCTGTTCTACCGCGTGCAGTTGTGTATGGGGGATTAGGAAGTAATCAATTCTGGTGTAGACCTGATGTATATGAGAACAGAATGTAAAATCTTTTTCTCCCGAGTGTTGTAAGCGCCAAACGTCTATTAGCTGAGATTTATGTAGGTTTTTAGCTATTCGTTTAAGTTGGGATGGGGGGACTGATGATTTTCCCGTTGAAGTATCTACCGAGGGAATTAGTGGGATATTGAACATTTAGATGTATATTTATGACGGTCACCAAACATTCACTACAGGTGAATCTTCCTGGTAGTTGTGTTTTAAATTATAGAGATGGATTCAGCTGCAGTGAATGCTTGGTGACTGTGATAATCATACAGCTTCATACATATCCTCAAAAATGTCAATTCCTTTTTCTATGGTCCTGACTGGTAAACTGTACATACCTACACAATCTCTTAGATGTTGATGGTATAACAGTTTAAATTCTTTACAAGAAACAAAGCCTGTTTAACCAGTTGGTGAAGCACGTCATTTACAACCAAGGAGCTGAGATGAATAAACAATTTACTTAACTAAAAATAACACATTGGAAAGCCTACATTACATTAAAGATGGAAATGGTCATCAAGGTCTTAAAGAGAATCTGTCAGGATAAAAATATATAATATATGTATAATGTATAATAAATTATGATCTGTGTCTCATTATTATCCAGACACAGGGCAAGCATGTAGGCAGTTAAGATAGAGCTCCTGAGATACAAACACACTCAGGGTCAGTAATTCAAAAATCACTTTTTGCAATGTGTCAGCCAGGTAACTACATAGCTCCCAACTGTCCCTGATTTTGAGCAATGTCCCTCTGTCCCTCTTTCCTCCTCATTTGTCCCTCATTTTGGTCTCATCTATATAGTTGTATATAAAATGCACTTTTTATCTTTCAAAAAGTGTTTCCCAGTGCTAAACATTTCATCTAATTTCTAAATTGCTGCATTTGTACATTTTAAAAGACACTATAAAGGAATAGTAGTGGTAAAAAAAAGTCCTTGTGGATTTAATTAACCTTTTTTTTTGGTTAATTCTCCTTTAAGGGGGTGTGACATGGGGCGTGTCCTATGCCTACATACATTTGTTAGTAGATATCCCTCATTACCATCTCAAAATGTTGGGAGGTACGTAACTAGCATTTTTAGTAACGGGTCAGCATTTCACCCATGTGTTTCTCTCAGTGCACATTTTCTTTAACGTGAATACATGGCAAGACTATAATACCCCTTTCACACTGGGGCGGTGGGGGCGTCGGCGGTAAAACAGCGCTATTTTTAGCGCTGTTTTACCGTCGTTTTTGCGGCGGTATTCGGCCGCTAGCGGTGCGGTTTTAACCCCCGCTGGGGGCCGAAAAAGGGTTATAACCACTCGTATAGCACAGCTATAGCCGCGGTATAGCCGCGCTGCCCCATTGATTTCAATGGGCAGGAGCGGTTTAGGAGCGGTGAATACACCGCTCCTTCACCGTTCCAAAGATGCGGCTTGCAAGAGTTTTTTTCTTCTCCTGCCAGCGCACCGCTTCAGTGTGAAAGCCCTCGGGCTTTCACACTGAACAAACTGTAGAGGCTGTTTTGGGTCGGTTTGCAGGCGGTATTTTTAGCGCAATAACGCCTGCAAACCGACCCAGTGTGAAAGGGCTCTAACTGTTAAATTATTTATTCTGAAAAAGCAATAACAGCACTTTAAGGCCTCATTCACAGATGTGTTTAGGGGCACACTACTATTCTTCAGAAGACTCAGTTGGGTTTCTACAAACATCTGCGGATGGGAAGCCTCCTAAAAAGCAAAGAGAGGATGACAGCGCCTGCGGCCATTTGTAGCTGTTGGCATGTAAGCACACATGCATTGATGACCCTGCTGAGTCTCCAACAGGAATTTGAAGCTTGCTCCTAAATGTCCATGTGAATGAGGCCTAAAACAAGCCCTCTGTAGCTGCGGTATTGTGGACAAATTATTTTTCAAAGTTTACAAAAGAAATCTCAGGTCCTTTTCCCTTTTCTATGGCATCAGCACGGGCGTCCGCAGAACTTTTTTCAGGGTGGGGGGGGGGGGGGCATCATTTTAGGGTCTGGTCATGTGATCTTACCTGTGTCAGTCAACAGCGGCTGCAGGGGAGAAAGCGCTTGGCGACAGCTGATAAAGCCTGATGAGGTGATGTCACTAGGGTTGTCACCTCATCCCTTTAAAACCGAACACATATTAATTACACAGGTTCTGTGGCTGATTAACGTGGTAATTAAACTCACTTGGTGTCTTATCTGATTAGCCTCAGAACCTGTCTACTTAATATGTGTTCGGGTTTAAAGGGATGAGATGGCGACCCTAGATGTCACCCAAAGGTTCCCATGTCACAGTCGTTATTGGTGCTCCCGCATCTCCCCTGCATACGCTGCTGGATCACAAAAGTGAGATAACATGATCAGATTGAAGAAGTCTGAAAATAGGTTAGTCAGCATAGGTGTTAGGGGTAACGGGGCGGGGGGCAGTTTTTAAGGCTAGCGCAAGCTGGAATTCTAATTTCAAACTACCCTCCCTATTGGAGGTTTGTGGTAGTGTTAAAGCAGAGCTCCAATCAAAAGGGGAAGTTCCACTTTTTTGCACCCTTCCTCCTTCCACTGCCACATTTGGCAGTTTTTAGGGGGGAGAGTGTACCTGGTTCAGGGGCGGATCCAGGGGGGGGGCAACGGGGCAATTGCCCCCTCCGAGAAATTAGTGTGATGAACAGGCCAGTCAGGGCCCAGGGACGAGTGTGCGGGCGGGCCAGTCAGCGGGAGTTGGCAGGTGAGTGAGCTCCTAGCGTGGGGGGTGACGTGGCCCCGGGCGTGACATTTAGGGGGCGCCAGTATGCGTCACTGGCTGCCTCCTCCTAATTTTATCTTCCTGTGTCCCCGGCCGCCATGTTCAGTGTCCGGCGCCCTGTGATTGGGCGTATGGGGGTCACATGAGGCATAGAGCTGGCCTGTCTGTGATTGCTCCTGAAATCCCGCCTCCGCACATGACCCCTATATGCCCAATCACAGAGCGCTGCGCCGGACACTGAACATGGCAGCTACAGCGTGGGGGAGAGAAGCATTGTGAGCCGCCGCTGTCTTCTCCTCCTCCGGACTGATGCAGGCCAGCCAGACACGAAGGTGAGCCCGGGGGGGGGGGGGAAGAGAGAGAGAAAAAGTCAGTTAGTGTAGCATGGTGGGTCAGTTAGTGTAGCATGGTGGGTCAGTTAGTGTAGCATGGTGGGTCAGTTAGTGTAGCATGGTGGGTCAGTTAGTGTAGTATGGCAGTCAGTTAGTGTAGTATGGGGGTCAGTGTATTTTCTGCCAGTGCCCCTCCCGAGACTAGGCTCTGGATCCGCCCGACCTGGTTTTGCCATGGCGATCTGAACCACATGCAAAATATGCTGCGGGCGACCACAGCAAGTGAAGGTATACATAAACATACAATTAGGCAATCAATCAATTACAAAAAAAAACTACACCTGCATGGTGCAGCATTGGCTTAAGCCAGTGAAAATTTTAAATTCTATATGGACACAACAGCAGCTATATGGGCACAATAACATCTTTATGCTATTGTACCCATATAGCTGCTGTTGTGCAAGATGCTATTGAGTCCATATACAGTAACTCCTATTGTGCACATATAACTACTGTTGTGGCCATACAAATACTACTGTCTCCTATTGTGCCCAATGACACTGACCTTGCAGCGCTGCCAGTGCCGGGACAAGGTCATCCGATGCTCAGCGCGAAGATGCCAAACTGCGCCCCTCAAACCCCCCCCCCCATGGGGAGTAGGGGTGGGGTGCTGTTTGTAGCAATATACGCAGCATGCCTTATTGAAACAAATCAGAAACTTGACCAGCCAACCATCAAATTAACAAATTGCAGGTATTAGAAACCTGACTTCAGTGAGAGCTTGTTTTAAAACTTGTTTACTACTAGCTAAAAATATGTAAAAATCCAGGATTTGGGCACAGATGCACTTTAACCACTTCAGCCCCTGAAGGTTTTACCTCATTAACGACCAGGCCATTTTTTGCGATACGCACTGCATTATTTTAGCTGACAATTGGGATATAAACAAAAAAAGATTGTCAATTTAAAAAAAAAAAAATTTTTATAGTCCACTATAAAACATATCCAATAAGAAAATGTAAAAAATCTAACTTCTTCATCAATTTAGGCCAATATGTATTCTGCTATATATTTTTGGTAAAAAAAAAACAAAAAAATAAGTATATATTGGTTGGTTTGCGCAAAAGTTATAGCGTAATACAAAATAGGGGATAGATTTATGGCATTGTTATTTTATTTTTTTTACTAGTAATGGAGGTGATCAGTGATTTTTAGCGGGACTGCGACATTGCAGCGGATAGATCGGACACCTAACGGACATTTTTGACACTTTTTTTGGGAACCAGTGACATTATTACAGTGATCAGTGCTAAAAATATGTACTGACATTGTACTAATGACACTGGCAGGGAAGGGGTTAACTGTGTTCCCTGGGTGGGTTTAATAAGTGTATGGGGGATGGGCTGCATGGGATAACACAGAGATCCATCTTCCCGTATAGCAGAAAGACAGGATCTCAGTGTAATCCCGTTAGAACAGAGATCTGCCTTGTTTACTTCAGCAGATCCCCGTTCTGTCTCTGCAGGGAACGATCACGGGCAGACATCGAGTCCGCCGGATCTGCTGATTGGCTCCCCCTCTGGCCAATTGGCGTGTGCCCACAGAAGCTAGTGCACAAACCGCCGCACCGGTACAGTGATTTGCGCAGCCAAGCCACCTTGCCACAGTGTAACTGCGGTGACTGGTCAGGGAGTGGTTAACCACTTGCCGACCGCCTAACGCACATATACGGCGGCAGAATGGCACGGGCAGGCAAAATCACGTACCCATACGTGATCTGCCTCCCGCGGGTGGGGGGTCCGATCGGACCCCCCCCCGGTGCCATAGGCGGTCGGCTCTCGTTCGCGGGCGATGAAAGGTCAGGGGGAGGCCATCCATTGATGGCCACCCCCTCCCGATCGCTCCCGGCGAATGAAAACGCTTCCTTTCCCTCTGTAATGTAAACAGAGGGAAAGGAAGTGATGTCATCCCTCCTCGAGCCGGTCTTTTCGTCCCGGCGCAGAGGAGAGAAGACATCCAAGTAAGTGCACCAACACTACACTTACAGTAGAACACGCAGGCACACTTTTCACCCCCCAGTCACCCCCCGATCACCCCCCTGTACCCCCTGTCACTCTGACACCAATAGCAGTTTTTTTTTTTTTGCATTGGTGTCAGTTTGTGTCAGTTACAAGTGTTAGGGCAGTTAGGTTAGCCCCCTTTAGGTCTAGGGTACCCCCCCTTAGGTCCAGGGTACCCCCCTAACCCCCCCTAATAAAAGTTAACCCCTTGATTACCCCCCGTCGCCAGTGTCGCTAAGCGATCGTTTTTCTGATCGCTGTATTAGTGACACAGGTGACGCTAGTTAGGGAGGTAAGTATATAGGTTCGCTGTCAGTGTTTTATAGCGACAGGGACCCCCATATACTACCTGCTAAAGGTTTTAACCCCTTGATTGCCCCCTAGTTAACCCTTTCACCAGCGATCACCGTATAAGTGTTACGGGTGACGCTGGTTAGCTAGTTTGTTTTTTGTAGTTTATTACAGTTTATTATAGTTTATTATAGTTTTAGGGCACCCGCCGTTTATTACCTTATAAAGGTTTAACCCCTTAATTGCCCGGCGGTGATATAAGTTACGTTTTTAGGGTCAGATAAGGTCTGCGTCGCCCCAGGCAGCGTCAGGTTAGCGCCAGTACCGCTAAAACCCACGCACGCAGCATACACCTCCCTTAGTGCTATAGTATCTGAACGGATCGATATCTGATCCGATCAGATCTATACTCCCCAGCAGTTTAGGGTTCCCTGAAACACAGTGTTAGCGGGATCAGCCCAGATACCTGCTAGCACCTGCGTTTTGTCCCTCGGCCCAGCCCAGCCCAGCCCACCCAAGTGCAGTATCGATCGATAACTGACACTTACAAAACACTAAGCACACATAACTGCAGCGTTCGCAGAGTCAGGCCTGATCCCTGCGATCGCTAACAGTTTTTTGGTAGCGTTTTCAATCAATCGCTAACAGTCAGGAGCTTTTTTGCCTGTGAGTCTCACTAGTGTACCCCTAAATTTAGAGGCCAAAATGGCAAATCGAAGGTACACTAGTGAAGAGGCCTACACGTTTCTGAGTATGACAGATAGTGAAGAGGAAGTCACTCATCTGTCAAGTTCAGGCTCAGAATACGAACCTGTAGAGGACAGCGGCTCCATGACAGATAGCTCTGACGACGGAGTTGTGGTCCCTGCTAGGGTCAGGCGTACCAGACCCCGAACTTCTTCTGTCCTTGAAGTGCAAGAACCGCAGGGCTCTCGTATGGAGCAGAGAAGTACTAGCGCCGCTACTCCTTCTGGTGAACTGGCAAGCACCAGCGGCCTAGTACACCCTGGTCATACATCCAGCACTGCAGTATCACGTGTTGACGTGGCGAGTCCCATAAGTGCAGTTCAAGCTGGCGAGGTGGCAAGCACAAGTAGTGTCCCGCTGCCACCAAGAAGAAGACGAACACAGGCCCGTCGTGCCCATAGTGCCCTTCCTGCTGCATTCGCCAATCCGAATTGGGAACCCACCACTTCTGCAGCACCCGTACTTCCCCCTTTCACTGGCCAACCCGGAATTCAGGTGGAAACAGTTGACTTTATGCCACTGGATTTTTATTCGCTGTTTTTCACCGAAGATCTCTATAGATCTATTGTGGACCAAAGCAATTTGTACGCTGGTCAACACATCGCCACTATTCCCCAGTCCACCCTTGCCAGAGATTGGAGACCAATTACGGTCTCCGAATTTAAGATCTTTCTGGGCCTTTCCCTCCTCATGGGCATAACCAAAAAGAGTGAGTTGCGGTCATATTGGTCCACTGACCCAATTCACCATATGCCCGTGTTCTCTGCCTCCATGACCAGGGCACGATACGAGCAGATTTTGCGGTTCATGCACTTCAACGACAATGAACTCTGTCGTCCTCGTGGAGACCCTGCATACGATCGGCTCTACAAAATTCGGCCCCTCGTAAACCACTTCAACCAACGTTTTGCAGACTTGTTTACCCCCCATCAAGTTGTCTGCGTTGATGAGTCCCTGATTAAGTTTTCTGGCCGCTTGTCCTTCAAACAGTACCTTCCCAGCAAGCGTGCCAGATACGGGGTCAAGATGTATAAGCTCTGTGACAGGGCCACAGGCTATACATGTAGATTTATGGTTTACGAGGGCAAAGATAGTCACGAAGAGCCGATAAACTGCCCTGACTACATAGGAAGCGCTGGCAAGATAGTGTGGGACTTGGTGTCACCCTTATTCGGAAAGGGGTACCACTTGTACGTGGACAATTATTATACGAGCGTGCCACTTTTTAGTCACTTGTTTGATCATCAGATTGGAGCATGTGGCACCGTGCGACCTAATCGCCAGGGCTTTCCCCAGCGGCTTGTAGAGTCCCGTCTTAGGCTGGGGGAGAGAGCCTGCTTGCAATATAATAATTTGCTCGCTATGAAGTGGAGGGACAATAAGAATGTTTTCGTTCTTACCTCCCTTCATGCAGACACGACGACCCAAATTACTACGGCGACTGGTGTTGTGGAGAAACCCCTCTGTGTCCACGAATACAACCTTAATATGGGAGGGGTGGACCTCAACGACCAGTTGTTGACGCCGTACCTAATTGCCCGTAAGGCCAGACGCTGGTACAAAAAAGTGTCTGTTTATTTATTTCAATTGGCTTTGCTGAATGCTCATGTGCTATACAGAGCTTCAGGACGGACTGGATCCTTCCTTAAATTCCAGGAAGAGATCGTCAGAGCCCTTCTGTATCCAGACGGTGCTCCACCTCACCTTCCCCAACCAGATGCAGTAAGCCGGCTGCATGGGAGGCATTTTCCTTATGTCCTCCCGAGTACCCCTACCCAACGAGCCCCCCAAAAAAGATGTCGTGTCTGCAGCAAGCGCGGATTTAGGCGTGACACCCGGTATTGTTGTCCCTCCTGTCCTGACAATCCTGGTCTATGCATTGGTGAATGTTTTGAACGCTACCATACACTAGTGGAGTATTAGCGTAGGGTTCAGCACGGCACAGACTAGGCACACTAACACATGGTCTCCCAAGATGCCATCGCATTTTGAGAGACCCAAACCTGTTACAGTTAAAAGTTAAAGTTACTAAAAAAAGTGTTAAAAAATAAAAAAAATAAAAAAAAAATAAAAAAATAAAAATACAAAAAAAATATAAAATAAAAAAAACAAAAATAGTTGTCGTTTTATTGTTCTCTCTCTCTATTCTCTCTCTATTGTTCTGCATTCTATACTGCAATGTTTTATTGTTATGTTTTTATCATGTTTGCTTTATAGGTATGCAATTTTTTTATACTTTGTTTTTTTATTGTTAACCACTTTGTTTTCAGGTACGCCATTCAGCTGCAGAGCGGATTTATTTATCTTGACAGCAACAGCGTTTGCTCCCACGATATATAAAGCCGTGACTCCAGCGCTGTCGGAGGTGATTTCACCACCACAGTTACATACTTCAGCATATATGCCGAAGCGTGGGGGCAGCAGTGGGTGGAGGAGCAATTTGCTCCTGCCTTTTGCGGGAGGATGCCCCCATGCTTCGGCATATATATATTTTAGGTAGGCACAGGTTGCGTTAAATGTTTTATTTTTTACTATGTTTTTTTTTGTATTTGCTTTGCAGGTATGGTAAGTATTACTGTTATACTGTAATGTTACTTTGTTTTTTTGTTAACCATCATTTGCTTAGCAGGTACGCCATTCAGTTGCAGCGCGGATTTATTTATCTTGACAGCAACAGCGTTTGCTCCCACGATATATAAAGCCGTGACTCCAGCGCTGTCGGAGGTGATTTCACCACCACAGTTACATACTTCAGCATATATGCCAAAGCGTGGGGGCAGCAGTGGGTGGAGGAGCAATTTGCTCCTGCCTTTTGCGGGAGGATGCCCCCATGCTTCGGCATATATATATTTTAGGTAGGCACAGGTTGCGTTAAATGTTTTATTTTTTACTATGTTTTTTTTTGTATTTGCTTTGCAGGTATGGTAAGTATTACTGTTATACTGTAATGTTACTTTGTTTTTTTTGTTAACCATCATTTGCTTAGCAGGTACGCCATTCAGTTGCAGCGCGGATTTATTTATCTTGACAGCAACAGCGTTTGCTCCCACGATATATAAAGCCGTGACTCCAGCGCTGTCGGAGGTGATTTCACCACCACAGTTACATACTTCAGCATATATGCCGAAGCGTGGGGGCAGCAGTGGGTGGAGGAGCAATTTGCTCCTGCCTTTTGCGGGAGGATGCCCCCATGCTTCGGCATATATATATTTTAGGTAGGCACAGGTTGCGTTAAATGTTTTATTTTTTACTATGTTTTTTTTTTGTATTTGCTTTGCAGGTATGGTAAGTATTACTGTTATACTGTAATGTTACTTTGCTTAGCAGGTACGCCATTCAGTTGCAGCGCGGATTTATTTATCTTGACAGCAACAGCTTTTGCTCCCACGATATATAAAGCCGTGACTCCAGCGCTGTCGGAGGTGATTTCACCACCACAGTTACATACTTCAGCATATATGCCGAAGTGTGGGGGCAGCAGTGGGTGGAGGAGCAATTTGCTCCTGCCTTTTGCGGGAGGATGCCCCCATGCTTCGGCATATATAAATGGTGCATGTATGCCCATCATTAGAAATGGGCGGATGAAGGGAGGTATTCTAATGGTGGGCATACCCACCGATCAATATCTTTTTTTCGTTCAGCCCACAGGCTGCATGAAAAAAAAGTTTACAATACAAGGACCAGCAACGTACTGGTATGTTGCTGGACTTTGAGTGGTTATACCAGAATGATGCCTGCAGGTTTAGGTATCATCTTGGTATCATTCTTTTCAGCCAGCGGTCGGCTTTCATGTAAAAGCAATCCTAGCGGCTAATTAGCCTCTAGACTGCTTTTACAAACAGTGGGAGGGATTCCCCCCCCCACCGTCTTCCATGTTTTTCTCTGGCTCTCCTGGCCCAACAGGGAACCTGAGAATGCAGCCGGTGATTCGGCCAGCTGACCATAGAGCTGATCAGAGACCAGAATGGCTCCAATCATCTCTATGGCCTAAGAAACCGGAAGCTACGAGCATTTCATGACTTAGATTTCGCCGGATGTAAACAGCGCCATTGGGAAATTGGGAAAGCATTTTATCACACCGATCTTGGTGTGGTCAGATGCTTTGAGGGCAGAGGAGAGATCTAGGGTCTAATAGACCCCAATTTTTTTAAAAAAGAGTACCTGTCACTACCTATTGCTATCATAGGGCATATTTACATTCCCTGAGGTAACAATAAAAATGATAAAAAAAAATAAAAATGAAAGGAACAGTTTAAAAATAAGAAAAAAAATTAAAAAATTAATAAAGAAAAAAAAAAAAAAAAAAGCACCCCTGTCCCCCCCTGCTCTCGCGCAAAGGCGAACGCAAGCGTCGGTCTGCCGTCAAATGTAAACATCAATTGCCCCATGCATGTGAGGTATCACCGCGAAGGTCAGATCGAGGGCAGTAATTTTAGCAGTAGACCTCCTCTGTAAATCTAAAGTGGTAACCTGTAAAGTCTTTTAAAGGCTTTTAAAAATGTATTTAGTTTGTCGCCACTGCACGTTTGTGCGCAATTTTAAAGCATGTTATGTTTGGTATCCATGTACTCGGCCTACGATCATCTTTTTTATTTCATCAAACATTTGGGCAATATAGTGTGTTTTAGTGCATTAAAATTTTAAAAAGTGTGTTTTTTCCCCAAAAAATGCGTTTGAAAAATCGCTGCGCAAATACTGTGTGAAAAAAAAAAATGAAACACCCACCATTTTAATCTGTAGGGCATTTGCTTTAAAAAAATATATAATGTTTGGGGGTTCAAAGTAATTTTCTTGCAAAAAAAAATAATTTTTTCATGTAAACAAAAAGTGTCAGAAAGGCCTTTGTCTTCAAGTGGTTAGAAGAGTGGGTGATGTGTGACATAAGCTTCTAAATGTTGTGCATAAAATGCCAGGACATTTCAAACCCCCCCCAAATGACCCCATTTTGGAAAGTAGACACCCCAAGCTATTTGCTGAGAGGCATGTCGAGTCCATGGAATATTTTATATTGTGACACAAGTTGCGGGAAAAAGACAATTTCTTTTTTTTTTTTGCACAAAGTTGTCACTAAATGATATATTGCTCAAACATGCCATGGGAATATGTGAAATTACACCCCAAAATGCATTCTGTTGCTTCTCCTGAGTACGGGGATACCACATGTGTGAGACTTTTTGGGAGCCTAGCCGCGTACGGGACCCCGAAAACCAAGCACCGCCTTCAGGCTTTCTAAGGGCGTAAATTTTTGATTTCACTCTTCACTGCCTATCACAGTTTCGGAGGCCATGGAATGCCCAGATGGCACAAACCCCCCCCAAATGACCCCATTTTGGAAAGTAGACACCCCAAGCTATTTGCTGAGAGGTATAGTGAGTATTTTGCAGACCTCACTTTTTGTCACAAACTTTTGAAATTTGAAAAAAGAAAAAAAAAATATGTTTTTCTTGTCTTTCTTCATTTTCAAAAACAAATGAGAGCTGCAAAATACTCACCATGCCTCTCAGCAAATAGCTTGGGGTGTCTACTTTCCAAAATGGGGTCATTTTGGGGGGTTTTGTGCTATCTTGGCATTTTATGGCCTTCAAAACTGTGATGGGTAATGGGGAGTGAAATCAAAAATTAACGCTCTTAGAAATCCTGAAGGCGGTGATTGGATTTTGGGGCCCCGTATGAAGCTAGGCACCCAAAAAGTGCCACTCATGTGGTATCCCCGTACTCAGGAGAAGCAGCAGAATGTATTTTGGGGTGTAATTCCACATATGCCCATGGCATGTTTGAGCAATATATCATTTAGTGACAACTTTGTGCAAAAAAAAAAAAAAATTGTCACTTTCCCGCAACTTGTGTCAAAAAATACAATATTCCATGGACTCAACATGCCTCTCAGCAAATAGCTTGGGGTGCCTACTTTCCAAAATGGGGTCATTTGGGGGGGTTTTGTGCCATCTGGGCATTTTATGGCCTTCAAAAATGTGATAGGTAGTGAGGAGTGAAATCACAACTTTACGCCCTTAGAAATCCTGAAGGCGGTGCTGGGTTTTCGGGGCCCCGTACGCGGCTAGGCTACCAAAAAGTCCCACACATGTGGTATCCCCGTACTCAGGAGAAGCAGCAGAATGTATTTTGGGGTGCAATTCCACATATGCCCACGGCCTGTGTGAGCAATATATCATTTAGTGACAACTTTGTGAAAAAAAAAAAAAAATTGTCACTTTCCTGCAACTTGTGTCAAAAAATAAAATATTCCATGGACTCAACATGCCTCTCAGCAAATAGCTTGGGGTGTCTACTTTCCAAAATGGGGTCATTTGGGGGGGTTTTGTGCCATCTTGGCATTTTATGGCCTTCAAAACTGTGATAGGTAGTGAGGAGTGAAATCAAAAATTTATGCCCTTAGAAATCCTGAAGGCGGTGCTTGGTTTTCGGGGCTCCGTACGCGGCTAGGCTCCCAAAAAGTCCCACACATGTGGTATCCCCGTACTCAGGAGAAGCAGCAGAATGTATTTTGGGGTGTAATTCCACATATGCCCATGGCATGTTTGAGCAATATATCATTTTGTGACAACTTTGTGCAAAAAAAAAAAAAAAAAAAAATTGTCACTTTCCCGCACCGCAACGTGTGTCAAAATATAAAATATTCCATGGACTCAACATGCCTCTCAACAAATAGCTTGGGGTGTCTACTTTCCAAAATGGGGTCATTTGGGGGGGTTTTGTGCCATCTGGGCATTTTATGGCCTTCAAAAATGTGATAGGTAGTGAGGAGTGAAATCACAACTTTACACCCTTAGAAATCCTGAAGGCGGTGCTGGGTTTTCGGGGCCCCGTACGCGGCTAGGCTCCCAAAAAGTCCCACACATGTGGTATCCCCGTACTCAGGAGAATCAGCAGAATGTATTTTGGGGTGCAATTCCACATATGCCCATGGCCTGTGTGAGCAATATATCATTTAGTGACAACTTTGTGCAAAAAAAAAAAAAATTGTCACATTCCCGCAACTTGTGTCAAAAAATAAAATATTCCATGGACTCAACATGCCTCTCAGCAAATAGCTTGGGGTGTCTACTTTCCAAAATGGGGTCATTTGGGGGGGTTTTGTGCCATCTTGGCATTTTATGGCCTTCAAAACTGTGATAGGTAGTGAGGAGTGAAATCAAAAATTTATGCCCTTTGAAATCCTGAAGGCGGTGCTTGGTTTTCGGGGCCCCGTACGCGGCTAGGCTCCCAAAAAGTCCCACACATGTGGTATCCCCGTACTCAGGAGAAGCAGCTAAATGTATTTTGGGGTGCAATTCCACATATGCGCATGGCCTGTGTGAGCAATATATCATTTAGTGACAACTTTTTGTAATTTTTTTTTTTTTTTTTGTCATTATTCAATCACTTGGGACAAAAAAAAATAAATATTCAATGGGTTCAACATGCCTCTCAGCAATTTCCTTGGGGTGTCTACTTTCCAAAATGGGGTCATTTGGGGGGGTTTTGTACTGCCCTGCCATTTTAGCACCTCATGAAATGACATAGGCAGTCATAAAATAAAAGCTGTGTAAATTCCAGAAAATGTACCCTAGTTTGTAGACGCTATAACTTTTGCGCAAACCAATAAATATACGCTTATTGACATTTTTTTTTACCAAAGACATGTGGCCGAATACATTTTAGCCTAAATGTATGACTAAAATTGAGTTTATTGGATTTTTTTTATAACAAAAAGTAGAAAATATCATTTTTTTTCAAAATTTTCGGTCTTTTTCCGTTTATAGCGCAAAAAATAAAAACGGCAGAGGTGATCAAATACCATCAAAAGAAAGCTCTATTTGTGGGAAGAAAAGGACGCAAATTTCGTTTGGGTACAGCATTGCATGACCGCGCAATTAGCAGTTAAAGCGACGCAGTGCCGAATTGTAAAAAGTGCTCTGGTCAGGAAGGGGGTAAAACCTTCCGGGGCTGAAGTGGTTAAATAAATACTAGGGAATGCATTCAGTTAGTATACACTCTGAGATCTTTATCTGAATTTTAACATTTGCTCTGTCATATTTTCATGTTTGTATTGTATTTAGAGGTTAACTGCCTGAACCAAACTAGCATAATTATTGTGGAAAACTACTAAGCGGGAAGTACAGCCGGCACATGTGATTTGGAAGTATACCTGTCCCAATGTATTGGAAAAATATTCATAGAAACAATTTCTATTTTACAGTTGTATAAAAATAAGTGAGTATACTACATAGCAATTACTCACCTTTTCAACTGTTTGAACTGGCAAACATTAGATCTTTATTCAAATAGTGCCTGCAGATGAAGTGATGTATATTAATTTGCATAACCTACATAAACAAAAATGCAGATTTGTCCTATGGAAAAAGATAGTACACTCTTATGCCCCGTACACACGGTCGGACTTTGTTCGGACATTCCGACAACAAAATCCTAGGATTTTTTCCTACGAATGTTGGCTCAAACTTGTCTTGCATACACACGGTCACACAAAATTGTCAGAAAATCCGATCGTTCTAAACGCCGTGACGTAAAACACATACGTCGGGACTATAACCGGGGCAGTGGCCAATAGCTTTCATCTCTTTATTTACTCTGAGCATGCGTGGCACTTTGTCCATCGGATTTGTGTACACACGATCGGAATTTCCGACAATGGATTTTGTTGTCGGAAAATTTTATATCCTGCTATCAAACTTTGTGTGTCGGAAAATCCGATGGAAAATGTGTGATGGAGCCTACACACGGTCGGAATTTCCGACAACAAGGTCCTATCACACATTTTCCGTCGGAAAATCCGACTGTGTGTACGGGGCATTACATCAGCCACCACTATTAATCCATGAAATTAGCATCAGGTGTTCCAAATTATATGCCAATGATTAGAACCTCGCCATCCGTCCAGCAGATCAGATTGGATGAAAATGGACAGGCTGTCCGTTTTCATCCGATCTCTCCATAGAGGACAACGGAGCTCTGACAGGTCCATCCCTGCACAGTGAACAGTGATGGACCTGTCACCCGTCAGCTTAGCGGGGTTCAACAGAGCGAACCTCCACTGAGCGGATCCACCCTGTGTGAAAGGGGCCTTAGGGAGTACATAGGTGGAACCTGTCTTAAAAATAGCACAGAAAATGCAGCGCTGTGCAATAATAGCCTTAATGATAAAAAAGTACTACTACAATAACATTAATACTAAAAAAAGAGAAATTAATATAAAATATGGTGCCATGAAAATTAGTAAAAAATTAGTAAATTTTATTCAATTCTTTTTTTTAGTATTGAAGTTATTGTAATAGTACTTTTTTATCATTAAGGTTATTATTGCACAGCTCTGCATTTTCTTTGCTATTTTTGTACAGGTTTTTTCACACATTATGGGATTGTGATTGATGCCTAGCAGCTGTCTATAGGCATTTGATTCACCTTTACATGGATTGTTTTAATCACACCTGAAGCTAATTGTAGCTTAGAGCTTTTTTAGGGTAGCTCGCAGGATTTTTTATTATTTATATTGAAACCTGTCTTATTTAAACCTCAGACATCTATGGTCTGGTGCTCTCTTTGCTTGTGAGCCTGTGAGGAGGGAAAGGGCAGCTGCTCTCGTACACATCGCTGGATTAAGATTGGGCTCAGGTAAGTATAAGAGGGAGCTGCACTCAGAAGGTTTTTTATGTGAATGCAGATAATGCAGTGAAGTGGTTGTAAACCTCAGACGTTAAATATGAACAATGCATATCCCTTAATAGTCTCAATCCAGAGAACTAAGTGTCATTTCTGTCTGCTGCTTTGTTCCTCTGCTATCTGCATGAGTCACTTCTCACGAGTTTTCCTGACACCAAGAGAAAAAGGATGAAAGGGGAGGGATCTTCAGCACACAGCCTGCGATTGACAGCCTCAGCTCTGTTCCTGTGTGGTGTGTAAAGGGAGTGTGTCTCCTCTCTTCAATCAGCTCTCAAAGCTCTCCTCACTGAGTTCTGCAGTGTGTAATTTCAGCTCTACACCCCCTTTTTTCTGACACCTCAGACCATCATGATAAATTCTTGGATTTGAACGGATGTAGAGAAGACTGCAGATAAACATGTATAACTTATGTATGAGGATTTGTTTATTCTCTGTGTATTACCTTGGGCCGGTCACTTCACTTAGTATATGTAAGAGTTTACAACCACAGGTAAAACTCTTCTGCCTTTAGAACAACTTTAAAGGTCATTTTGAAATGATTATTGGTTAAGGGCATCAAACACAGCCATCAAGTTTTGGGGAAAGGACCTCCCCCTTCTTCAGGGATGAGCGGTAGATATTATTAGAATCACAATGGAATTCACTAATGGGCCTATGTTAAGGCTTGGCCTACTCCTAAAGACACAACAAATGGCTGGCTGAGTACACTTGCCTGGTACAGGACACTGGTCTTTTCACAGTGGCTGCTATAGCCACAAAATGGAGACTTCTTTAGCCTGCAAATCTTATTTAAAGCATATAGCCAAAAATTTATTTTATTTTAGTTTTGAATAGAGTAGAGAAGATTAGAACCCCTGTCAAATTTGTACTGCTGTTTGCCTTGTCTACATATCCTGGTGACCATTCTCACCAAGACAGAAAATACAACAATGTTATGTTTGGGACGGGAAGTGAAGTGAAATCTCCTACAGACAGCAAAAAATAAACCCACAGGGGTTTTAACCACTTAAGGACAGCCCGCCGTCATTATATGGCGGCTCCTTTTGAAGTGGAATATCGTTGTTATGGCAGCAGCTAGCTGCCATAACCCCGTATCCGGTTCTTCAGTGGACGGTCCGTTTTAAGATAAAAGTAGTCTCTGCTGCGGATTCACCGCAAGATCACTTTTATCAGTGGCGGGAGAGGTCCCCCCCTCCCCCTCAGCTCTCCAGTGCCCTCTGCTGCTTACCAGAGCTGCTGGCGGAGGTGATCGGATCCTGTCCTCTGCTTGGCATGGAGCTGAGTGAGGGGAAGATGGCCCCCACCAGGCTCCATACCATTGCAGGGCGGAAGCGACATCAAAACGTCACTTCCGCCCATAGCTCTTAAAGGAAATTTTTTTTTTTTCAAATGACATTTTTTTTTATTGCATTTTTGTGTAAATATGAGATCTGAGGTCTTTTTGACCCCAGATCTCATATTTAAGAGGTCCTGTCATGCTTTTTTCTATTACAAGGGATGTTTACATTCCTTGTAATAGGAATAAACGTGACACATTTTTAAAAGAACAGTGTAAAAATAAAAAAGTAAAATAAATAAGAAAAAAAAATGTATTTATTTTTTTAACGTGCCCAGTCGCGCCAAGCCCGCTGGCAGAAGAGAACGCATACGTGAGCAGTGCCCGCGTATGAAAATGGTGTTCAAACCACACATGTGATGTATCACCATGGTCGTTGGAGCGAGAGAAATAATTCTAGCCCTAGACCTCCTCTGTAACTCAAAACATGCAACCTGTAGAATTTTTTAAACATCGCCTATGGAGATTTTTAAGGGTAAAAAATTTGGCACCATTCCACGAGCGGGCGCAATTTTGAAGCATGGGCTAACTTTACTGTTCTCTTATTTTTTGTTTGGGGGTTTTAAATAATTTTCTAGCAAAAAAAAAAAAAAGATTTTAACTTGTAAACAACAAGTTTAAAAAATAGGCCTGGACCTTAAGTGGTTAAACTTTGCCTAATTTATCCAAAAAACAAAAAAAAACGTTTTGGTAAACCTACAGTACCTTTCCTCACTTTAGAGGGGAAAAAATGATAGCCTGCAGTTGGAGACTCACAAGCACTACATGTCTTCTGGAACAGTGTTTCTCAACTCCAGTCCTCAAGGCACCCCAACAGGTCATGTTTTCAGGATTTCCCTCAAATGAACCAGCTGTGGTAATTACTAAGGCAGTGAAACTGATCAAATCACCTGTGCAAAATAATGGAATGCCTGAAAACATGACCTGTTGGGGCGCCTTGAGGACTGGAGTTGAGAAACACTGTTCTGGAATCTCTACCTCATATTTTTGAAGCATGCTACATTCCACGTGAAGAATGGGTACATACCCATATCTCCCAAAACTCTGAAATGGGAAAGAGTTACACTCTTTAGCACAAACTATGTAATCAAGTTACTAGTTAGGTGGCCCATGAAGAACTAGTAAGCAAAAAATGGCTGGCTGAACCCACAAGTGCTTTTTCCATCACTATGTTTCCTTTATTATGGCTTTTTAAAAATAATGTGATGATGAAAAGGTTTAAGTAAACTGTTTAGTGTACAGTAACAGTTTTACAAATTAACCACTTGACCACTGGGCACTTAAATCCCCTTAATAACCAGACCAATTTTCAGCTTTCGGTGCTCTCACATTTTGAATGACAATTACTCAGTCATGCAACACTGTACCTATATGAAATTTTTGTCATTTTTTTCACACAAATAGAGCTTTCTTTTGGTGGTATTTATTCACCGCTGGGTTCTTTATTTTTTGCGCTATAAAAGAAAAAAAAATTCTGTATAAAAAATGCATTTTTCTTAGTTTCTGTTATAATATTTTGCAAATTAGTATTTTTTTTCATATATTTTGGCCAAAATTTATACCGCTACATATCTTTGGTAAAAATAACCCAAATCCGTATATATTATTTCATGCCAATATCTGAAAATTGATCACACCTGAAGTACTGAAGGCCTATCTAATTTCTTGAGACCCTAACATGCCAGAAAAGTACAAATACCCCCCAAATGACCCCTTTTTGGAAAGCAGACATTCCAAGGTATTTAGAAAGACGCATGATGAGTTTTTTGAAGTTGTCATTTTTTCCCACAATTCTTTGCAAAATCAAGATTTTTTTTTTTTTTTTCACAAAATTGTCATATTAGCAGGTTATTTCTCACACACAGCATATGCATACCACAAATTACACCCCAAAACACATTCTGCTATTACTCCCAAGTACAGTGATACCACATGTGTGAGACTTTTACACAGCGTGGCCACATACAGAGGCCCAACATGCACGGAGCACCTTCAGGCGTTCTGGAGTGCCCAGGCCAATTCTGACATTTCTCTCCTACATGTAAAAATCATCATTTATTTGCTAGAAAATTACATAGAACCCCAAAACATTATATATGTTTTTTAGCAAAGACCCTAGAGAATACAATGGCGGTTGTTGCAACTTTTTATCTCACACGGTATTTGCGCAGCAATTTTTCAAACGCGTTTTGTTTTGGAAAAAAAAGTTTTGTGCTTAAAAAAAAAAAAAAAAACAATAAAGTTAGCCCAATGTTTTTGCATAATGTGAAAGATGAAGTTATGCCGAATAAATAGATACCTAACATGTCACCCTTCAAAATTGCACATGCCCGTGGAATGGCGCCAAACTTCGCTACTTAAAAATCCCCATAGGCGACGCTTTAAAATTTTTTACTGGTTACATGTTTTGAGTTACAGAGGAGGTCTAGGGCCAAAATTATTGCTCTCGCTCTACCGATCGCAGCGATACCTTACATGTGTGGTTTGAACACCATTTTCATATGTGGGCGGGACTTATGCGTTCACTTCTGCATGCGAGGACACGGGGAAAAAAACAATTTTTTTTTATTGTTCATTTTACTTTATTTATTTTAGTTTGATGCTTTTGTCCAAAAAATTAATTTTCTGATCACTTTTATTCCTATTACAAGGAATGTAAACATCCCTTGTAATAGGAATATGGCATGATAGGTCCTCTTTACAGTGAGATATGGGGTCAATAAGACCCCACATCTCACCTCTAGGCTGAGCCTGAAGCCTGAAATTAAAAAAAAAAAAAATCCTGGCTTTGATCGTAGCAGTGAGTCGATAGAAGCACCTGAGGGCGGCGGGAGGGGGGACGTCCCCTCTCACCTCCCGTAAGAACAATCAAGCAGTAGAACAGCCACTATGATCATTTTTATGGTGTAGGGAATCGCCGGCTGAAAAAGCTGATATCTGAATGATGCCTCTAGCTGCAGGCATCATTCAGATATCCCCGCACAAAGTCAAGGACGTCGTATGACGGCCGGCGGGCGGAAAGTGGTTAAAACGCATTTTTTTTTTAACACAAAGTTGTCCATTTATACAATGTTTCTAACACATAACATGTACATACCAAAAATGACACCCCATAATAGATTTTCCTACTCCTGAGTACGGCGATACCACGTGTGAGACTTCCACAGCCTGGCTACATACAGAGGCCGAGTACAGCCGAGTATGGCTGAGCATGGCAGAGTATGGCTGAGCACGGCTGGGTATGGCAAAGTATGGCTGGGTATCACTGAGTATTGCAGAGTATGGCTGGGTATGGCTGGGTTTTGCATATTGCAGAGTATGGCTGGGTATGGCAGAGTATGGCTGGGTATGGCAGATTATTGCGGGGTATTGCAGGGCATTGCAGAGTATTGCAGAGTATTGCGGGACATTGCGGGGTATTGAGGGGCATTGCAGAGTATTGCGGGGCATTGCAGAGTATTGCAAGGTATTGCAGGGTATTGCAGGGCATTGCAGAGTATTGCAGGGTATTGCTGAGCATGGAGGGATGGTTGAGCATGGATGGATGGATCCATGGATGTGACTGCACATGTCACAGAGCAGCGCTGTGGGCATTACACATCCAGCCCACAGCGCTGCTGCCATCCAATCCCTCCCCCTCTGTACCAATCGGTACAGAGAGGGGAGAGAGGAATGATGGAGCGATCACATGGTAAACGGCCGCGATTAGCGAGCGTTTACTGTGATCCGTGATGCGCTGGGTCCTCTGGACCCGGCGGTCACGGATGTTCCCGTGTGCGCTCCCCGGGGGGCGCGCGGGAGCGGTTTTCAAGGATCACATCATAGTACATCCTCCCAGAGTTATCCAACCACCCTGCAGCCGTCATTTGGCTATGGGCCGGTTGGGAACTGGTTAAGTATTGCATTTATTATAGGGGTCTACACATCTGTCCAAAAAGAGTGTCAACGGTGGAGCAAAGAGGGATAGTCCCTCCAAAAAAAGGGACAGTTGGGAAGTATGCATATCATCAGGGATGGACTTTCCATTGGGCTTGACGGGGCTCAAGTCCATGGGCCCCGGCCAATCGGGGGCTCCGCTCCGTTCCTAAAGCCGCAGAGAGCCGACGAAAGCGGCCGGAAGCCACCTCTGTATCTCGGCGGCGACATTTTTAAACTGAAAGGCTGCAATGACAAGGCAGCAATGACACTGGATCAAGGCTACACTGGCAAGTCTGCAAATGACACTGGGGCAAGGCTACACTGACACTGACAAGGCTGCAATGACACTGACATGGCTGCAGATGGACACTGATAAGGCTGCACTGAAGGGCATTTAAATGTAAGGTTGTTTTCCTTAAGCTTCCCTCCTAAAAGTTTTTTTTCTTAAACTTCCCTACTAAACTTGGGGTGCGTGTTATACGCCGATAAATATGGTAATTATAATTTTATCCATTTTTATTGCTTTTATTAATTGTGGACCCAGGACGAATACCGATACAGTATCCCCCACTTATACGCTTATATATTATCTACTTTTGGGAGTAGCCATTTGGTTGTTTTGTCTTGTCCAATTAAAAAGAAGTTCTTTAATACTGCACTGAGTCTGGCGCACCTTGTCCTTTTCTATTTCTGTTTTATAGAGCTGTGCATATGTATAGAAGATAGGGCCCGAAAGTGACTCAAGCCCAGGGGCCCCCACCACCCTAAGTCCTGCCCTGCATACCATCCATGATAAGCATACAACACTTTGTAAATTGCTGACTTAGACAAAGATCAAATCATATTTTAGGATTGATTTAGTGCCGACAGTTCATTGGGGTTCTCAATATTTTTCTTGAAAACTCCGTCAATGCCTGTACACAGACAATGCATCATGAGAAAATATCTTGAGCTTAAAATATAAATATTCAACATTTATATCACCATGACCCACAAATGATTCATTTAGATGTATATTTATGACGGTCACCAAACATTCACTACAGGTGAATCTTCCTGGTAGTTGTGTTTTAAATTACAGAGATTGATTCAGCTGCAGTGAATGCTTGGTGACTGTGACAATCATACAGCTTCATACATATCCTCAAAAATGTCAATTCCTTTTTCTATGGTCCTGACTGGTAAACTGTACATACCTACACAATCTCTTAGATGTTGATGGTATGACAGTTTAAATTCTTTACAAGATGCAAAGCCTGTTTAACCAGTTGGTGAAGCACGTCATTTACAACCAAGGAGCTGAGATGAATAAACAATTTACTTAACTAAAAAATAACACATTGGAAAGCCTACATTACATTAAAGATGGAAATGGTCATCAAGGTCTTAAAGTGAATCTGTCAGTATAAAAATATATAATATATGTATAATGTATAATAAATTAAGATCTGTGTCTCATTATTATCCCAACACAGGGCAAGCATGTAGGCAGTTAAGATAGAACTCCTGAGATACAAACACACTCAGGGTCAGTAATTCAAAAATCACTTTTTGCAACGTGTCAGCCAGGTAACTACATAGCTCCCAACTGTCCCTGATTTGTCGGGACTGTCCCTGATTTGGAGCAATGTCCCTCTGTCCCTCATTCCTCCTCATTTGTCCCTCATTTTGGTCTGATCTATATAGTTGTATATAAAATGCACTTTTTATCTTTCAAAAAGTGTTTCCCAGTGCTAAACATTTCATCTAATTTCTAAATTGCTGCATTTGTACATTTTAAAAGACAATATAAAGGAACAGTAGTGGTAAAAAAGTCCTTATGGATTAATTAACCTTTTTTTTGGTTAATTCTCCTTTAAGGGGGTATGTGTCCTATGTGTCCTATGCCTACATACATTTGTTAGTAGATGTCCCTCATTACCATCTCAAAATGTTGGGAGGTACGTAACTAGCATTTTTAGTAACGGGTCAGCATTTCACCCATGTGTTTCTCTCAGTGCACATTTTCTTTAACGTGAATACATGGCAAGACTATAAGTGTTAAATTATTTATTCTGAAAAAGCAATAACAGCACTTTAAGGCCTCATTCACAGATGTGTTTAGGGGCACACTACTATTCTTCAGAAGACTCAGTTGCGTTTCTACAAACATCTGCGGATGGGAAGCCTCCTAAAAAGCAAAGAGAGGATGACAGCGCCCGCGGCCATTTGTAGCTGTTGGCATGTAAACACACATGCATTGATGACCCTGCTGAGTCTCCAACAGGAATTTGAAGCTTGCTCCTAAATGTCCATGTGAATGAGGCCTAAAACAAGCCCTCTGTAGCTTCGGTATTGTGGACAAATTATTTTTCAAAGTTTACAAAAGAAATCTCAGGTCCTTTTCCCTTTTCTATGGCATCAGCTCGGGCGTCCGCAGAACTTTTTTCAGGGTGGGGAGGGGCATCATTTTAGGGTCTGGTCATGTGATCTTACCTGTGTCAGTCAACAGCGGCTGCAGGGGAGAAAGCGCTTGGCGACAGCTGATAAAGCCTGATGAGGTGATGTCACTAGGGTTGTCACCTCATCCCTTTAAAACCGAACACATATTAATTACACAGGTTCTGTGGCTGATTAACGTGGTAATTAAACTCACTTGGTGTCTTATCTGAATTAAATTAGCCTCAGAACCTGTGTAATTAATATGTGTTCGGGTTTAAAGGGATGAGATGGCGACCCTAGATGTCACCCAAAGGTTCCCATGTCACAGTCGTTATTGGTGCTCCTGCATCTCCCCTGCATTCGCTGTTGGATCACAAAAGTCAGATTGAAGAAGTCTGAAAATAGGTTAGTCAGCATAGGTGTTAGGGGTAACGGGGCGGGGGGCAGTTTTTAAGGCTAGCGCAAGCTGAAATTCTAATTTTAATCTACCCTCCCTATTGGAGGCTTGTGGTAGTGTTAAAGCAGAGCTCCACTCAAAAGGGGAAGTTCCACTTTTTTGCACCCTTCCTCCTTCCACTGCCACATTTGGTAGTTTTTAGGGGGGAGAGTGTACCTGGTTTTGCCATGGCGATCTGAACCACATGCAAAATATGCTGCGGGCGACCACAGCAAGTGAAGGTATAAATAAACATACAATTAAGCAATCAATCAATTACACAAAAAACTACACCTGCATGGTGCAGCATTGGCTTAAGCCAGTGAAAATGTTAAATTCTATATGGGCACAATTACATCTTTATGCTGTTGTGCCCATATAGCTGCTGTTGTGCCCTTATAGCTGCTGTTGTGCATCTATATGGGCACAACAGCAACTATATGGGCACAATAACATCTTTATGCTATTGTACCCATATAGCTGCTGTTGTGCAAGATGCTATTGAGTCCATATAACTCCCATTGCGTACATATAACTACTATTGTGGGCATACAAATGCTACTGTCTCCTATTGTGCCCAATGACACTGACCTTGCAGCGCTGCCAGTGCCGGGACAAGGTCATCCGCTGCTCAACGCGAAGATGCCAAACTGCGCCCCTCAAACCCCCCCCACGGGCAGTAGGGGCGGGGTGCAGTTTGTAGCAATACACGCAGTATGCCTTATTGAAACAAATCAGAAACTTGACCTGCCAACCATCAAATTAATAAATTGCTGGTGTTAGAAACCTGACTTCTGCCTCTCTGTTGTGATCTTTGAGGATGAATTACTTTACAGTTCATGGGGCTACAAAGTTCAGTGGGAGCTTGTTTTAAAACTTGTTTACTACGAGCTAAAAATATATAAAAATCCAGGGTTTGGGCACAGATGCACTTTAACCACTTCAGCCCCAGAAGGTTTTACCACCTTAACGACCAGGCCATTTTTTGCGATACGGCACTTTAGCTGACAATTGGGATATATTATTTTTTTATAGTCCGCTATAAAACATACCCAATAAGAAAATGTAAAAAATCTAACTTCATCAATTTAGGCCAATATGTATTCTGCTACATATTTTTGGTAAAAAACAAAAAAAAACAATAAGTATATATTGATTGGTTTGCGCAAAAGTTATAGCGTAATACAAAATAAGGGATAGATTTATGGCATTTTTATTTTATTTTTTTTTACTAGTAATGGCGGTGATCAGTGATTTTAGCGGGGACTGCGACATTGCGGCAGATAGGTCGGACACCTGACATTTTTGACACTTTTTTTGGGAACCAGTGACATTATTACAGTGATCAGTGCTAAAAATATGTACTGACATTGTACTAATGACACTGGCAGGGAAGGGGTTAACATGGGCGATCAAGGGGTTAACTGTGTTCCCTGGGTGGGTTTAATAAGTGTATGGGGGATGGGCTGCCTTGGATAACACAGAGATCCATCTTCCCGGATAGCAGAAAGACAGGATCTCAGTGTAATCCCCTGTTAGAACAGAGATCTGCCTTGTTTACTTCAGCAGATCCCCGTTCTGTCTCTGCGGGGAATGATCACTTGTAGACAGTGGACATCAAGTCCGCCGGACCTACTGATTAGCTCCCCCTCTGGCCAATTGGCGTGTGCCCACAGAAGCTAGTGCACAAACCGCCGTACTGGTACGGTGATTTGTGCAGCCGAGCCACCTTGCCGCAGTGTAACTGCGGCGACTGGTCAGCGAGTGGTTAAATAAATACTAGGGAATGCATTCAGTTAGTATACACTCTGAGATCTTTATCTGAATTTTAACATTTGTTCTGTCATATTTTCATGTTTGTATTGTATTTAGAGGTTAACTGCCTGAACCAAACTAGCATAATTATTGTGGAAAACTACTAAGCGGGAAGTACAGCCGGTGTTCTGCCGAGAAAGTTCCGCTTGGCGTATAAGTTCCCCCCTCTACTGCGCCTGCGCAGTAGGTATCGGCGGAAATAGCCGAAGCGGAATAGCTGAAAATCAGCTGTACACGGCGCCTGGAAGAGGGCCCCTCGCGGGCTCGCTTCGCTCGCCACGCTTCGGGCACGGCCTCGCTGCGCTCAGCACTTTTAGATTCCCCCTCTAGGTCCACTTGGATGGAGGGGGTTGAACCTGGACCCAGAGCGCAGGCGCCGTGTACAGCTGATTGAAGCATTTGAGCTTCGGCTATCTCCGGCGGCTGAGAGTAGTATGTACTGCGCAGGCGCTGCGCCTGCGCAGTACAGGGGGGGAACTTATCCGCTGATGGAACATTCTCGGCAAGACACCGGCACACGTGATTTGAAAGTATACCTGTCCCAATGAAAATGTATTGAAAAAATATTCATAGAAACAATTTCTATTTTACAGTTGTATAAAAAAAAAGTGAGTATACTACATAGCAATTACTCACCTTTTCAACTGTTTGAACTGGCAAACATTAGATCTTTATTCAAATAGTGCCTGCAGATGAAGTGATGTATATTAATTTGTATAACCTACATAAACAAAAATGCAGATTTGTCCTATGGAAAAAGATAGTACACTCTTACATCAGCCACCACTATTAATCCATGAAATTAGCATCAGTTGTTCCAAATTATATGCCAATGATTAGAACCTCACCATCCGTCCAGCAGATCAGATTGGATGAAAATGCACACGCTGTCCGTTTTCATCCGATCTCTCCATAGAGGACAGCGGAGCTCTGACAGGTCCATCCCTGCACAGTGAACAGAGATGGACCTGTCACCCTTCGGCTTAGCGGGGTTCAACAGAGCGAATCTCCGCTGAGCGGATCCACCCTGTGTGAAAGGGGCCTTAGGGAGTACATAGGTGGAACCTGTCTTAAAAATAGCACAGAAAATGCAGTGCTGTGCAATAATAGCCTTAATGATAAAAAAGTACTATTACAATAACATCAATACTAAAAAAGAGAATTGAATATAAAATATGGTGCAATGAAAAATAGTAAATTTTATTCAATTCTTTTTTTTTTATTATTGAAGTTATTGTAATAGTACTTTTTTATCATTAAGGTTATTATTGCACAGCACTGCATTTTCTTTGCTATTTTTGTACAGGTTTTTTCACACATTATGGGATTGTGATTGATGCATAGCAGCTGTCTATAGGCACTTGATTCACCTTTAGGCCGGGTTACACTGGTGCGACAAACGCTCCGACATTGGGGGCTCATGTCACATGACGTGTAAAAATCAATGTTTCCCTATGGGAGCCGTCTTAACTGGTCTGACACAAGTTGGTCCGACTTTGAAAATGCTCCCTGTACTACCTTGGTCCGACTTTGATCCTACTTCAGCCCATTGACTATCATTGAAGTCGGATCAAAGTCGGATCGCCGTCTTGCATGATCCGACTTTGGCATGCAACTTGTGCTGATGATCTTGAGGGGGAACTCCGCACCAAATTTTAAATAAAAAACCGGCATGGGTTCCCCCTCCAAGAGCATAACAGGCCCTTCGGTCTGATATGGATTTTAAGGGGAACCCCCTACGCTGAAAAAAACGGTGTGGGGATCCCCCCAAAATCCATACCAGACCCTTATCCGAGCACACAGCCTGGCCAGTCAGGAAAGGGGGTGGGGATGAGCGAGCGCCCCCCCCCTCCTGAACCGTACCAGGCTGCATGCCCTCAACATTGGGGGGTGGGTGCTTTGGGGCGGGGGGGCACCTTGTGGCCCCCCACCCCAAAGCACCTTGTCCCCATGTTGATGAGGACAAGGGCCTCTTCCCGACAACCCTGGCCGTTGGTTGTCGGGGTCTGCGGGCGGCTTATCGGAATCCGGGAGCCCCCTTTCAATAGATCCCGGCCCCCCACCCTATGTGAATGAGTATGGGGTACCCATTCACCTAGAAAAAAAAGTGCCAATAAAAAAAACACACTAGACAGGTTTTTAAAGTAATTTTATTAGGCAGCTCCGGGGGTCTTCTTCCGACTTCAGGAGTCTCTTCCGACTTCTCCGCGCTCTCCGGTTCTTCTCCCACTCTCCGGTATCTTCTGCCGGGCTCCTCCGCTATCTTCTCCTCTTTTGCCCGCTCTTTTGCTAGCGTTGGCCCGGTCTCCTCCATCATCTTCTTCCCTCTTCTCTTCTTCCGATGTTGACACAACGCTCTCTCCCGCTGTAATGCCGTGTGCGCGGTGCACAACGACTTATATAGGTATGGGGCATGGTCACCGGGTGATGTCACCCGATGACCCCGCCCCTTATGACATCACCACCCCATCATGCCCCGGATTTTTTATTATTTATATTGGAACCTGTCTTATTTAAACCTTGCATATCTATGGTGTTCACTTTGCTTGTGTGGTATCATCATTCCAAGATCAAAAAGTACCTGTATACAACCCTCAAAAAGAAAGTTGTGGATGCCTGTGAGTGTGGAAATAGAATTAATCAGATATTGTAGATTTCAAACGATTTATTTAACTCTTGCAAAAGTTGGTGTCAAAGTCAGGGGCATAATTCCAGCTCATGGGGCCCCACAGCAAAATGTTGAGCTCTCTCCGTGACACCTGGCAATGTCATTTGGGACAATAGTGTAATTTATCCTAACATAACATATGTCTAAGGCTGTGTTCACATATATGCGAGTTGGATGCATTTTTAACCGCATCCAATTTGCATAACATGTGAGTGTGACCAGCTTTCAATGGTGCTGGTTCACACATATACAGGCTACCCGTGGGGTGGTGTCGAAAAGGGTCCTGTGCGTTTTTGGGTCTGGTTCAGGTCAGGGAAAATTCACACCTGAATCGCACCCGAACCGGTGAAAAGAAATGTACTGGACTGCAAAGCGCAGCCGCATATACACTATATTATCAAAAGTATTGGGACACCTGCCTTTACACGCACATGAACTTTAATGGCATCCTAGTCTTAGTCCGTAGGGTTCAATATTGCATTGGCCCACCCTTTGCAGCTATAACAGCTGCAACTCTTCTAGGAAGGCTGTCCACAAGGTTTACCATTCCCCCAGAAGCTCATTTGTAAGGTCAGGCACTGATGTTGGAGAGAAGGCCTGTCTCGCAGTCTCTGCTCTAATTCATCCCAAAGGTGTTGAGTTGAGGTCAGGACTCTGTGCAGGCCAGTCACGTTCCTCCACCCCAAATTTGCTCCTCAATGTCTTTATGGACCTTGCTTAGTGCACCGTTGGAACAGGAAGGGCCAACCTCAAACTGTTTCCACAAAGTTGGGAGTAGACATGTGCGATTAGTTTCGTACGACACAAGGTCTTTAGTCTTAACTACGGGCCACATGCAGCTACCTTCAGGTGATTTGACATAGACAAAAACAAAAATTATAATTTTAACCCCTTCCACTACCAGCAAGCCTCAGTTTTTTGCTAGTATTTCTAGGTGATGGACATCATCTCTCTACTAAGAGAAGCTTACCTCCTTCTTTTGTATTCAGTTTTTTCTCAAGACTTTTCTATCAAGATTTCTACATGCCCTTTAGCCACTGTGGCTCCCTCGCTGTAGCTTTCTGGATCAGTTGACTCCTCAGCTAAGCCTTGGGAGACTGTGCCCCACTTGGAAGAAGATGTGGGGCTGGTCTGTAATGTTGCTTTGGGCACTGGATCCTGCATGGGTGATCACTTTGGCAGGTAGTGCATCGCATTGAGTTAGCCACAGGGTGCTATATATGGTCTTGGTCCGTGGTCCAAGGTGGAGCCCTGTCTCTGAAAACCCTTAGTTGGGCAAAATCATGCACCCATTATTGAAGACATTTGCTGCATTAAATTTTGAGGGTATTGCCTTCCCCTGGTTCCCAGCACACTGGCACCCTAATCTTCTGTTGCTTTGTAGTGGCGTGCTTTTAAACATTTTTAATTTGCCACCCTTTTTGGCCTTCTTTTGTCCTGGGATCCATCTCATGGGCTTGCCATTAAACCTGCACAGCCTTACCAGCCCATACGCGCAACATCTTCTTCCTCTTGGCCTCTCTCCAGTCATCAGTGCTGCTCCTGCAGTATAGCACAGCAATCTTTTGGGTGCTTCTTGGGTTCTAGCAGCCTACAGTGCTAGCAGTGAAGTTTGAGCTTACTCCTTTTAGGGACTTCTAGTACCACACATGGCAGATTAGGGGTCAGATGGCCTCGCTGGCTCAGATTCAGCTAATGGCTGAGAAGGGGGATGGGGATTATAGTCTATCTCCAAAGAGCCTTAACCTCTCTGTTATGCCCCTAGTATAATTCTCTGCCTTCCTTTGGGAGCTCCACTGCTCCGTAGAGTGCACACCCCTCCCTACCTATTTAGAGAAGAGTTTTCAGCCTCCATGTCTGACTTTATAAGCAGGATCTCAGTCCAATTGAGTGTCATTTGCATAGGTCACAAGTGAGCCCCTTCTGTCTCCCCCTCTGAGTTGGTCCCTGACTGTACTCGTGTGGCTGCTGTGCTGCATGGGAAAGAGGTATACTAGGAAAAGCACCTATCTAATTGTGAGGAATCGAATCAGGATGGGATGTCTTTGGCTAAGATCTCACAAAGATTTAAGGTTACCATTGGTACCCCTTTTAAGGCAGTGCACTCCTGCCTGGTGGTAAAGCAGCCTGAACCTGCCCACCCTAAGGTCTCCAGCTTGGGTTCCCACAAACCTAATAAGACCTTCCTAGTTTACTCACTCTTAGAGGCCGTCTTGTATAATGAATAGCCTCACTGTACAAAACGTTTTGTTTTTCTTAGGTACTTTGCTTGGCAATACCTATTGAGGGTTTCCTTCAGAAATAGACAATCATAGTGGTTTACCCAGCAATTCTTTCCTTAACAAGACCTTGATAGTTTATGTGGTCCCATCTTCAAGGACCCGTTTACAAGAGGTTGGAAACACTCTTTAAAGCCTTTAAAAGTAGGAAGAGGGAAGGGATTTTAACAGTGCAGAAAAATCCACAAAAAAGAGTAATATTAGATAAAAAAATCTAATTTTTAATATACATTCAGGGTTAAAAATACACATAAAGGACAGATCTTTCACAGGTATTGCAGTGTTTAAACAGTTACGGTGGTCGCAAAAAGCAGGTAAGTTTTAGATGATAAAGCCGCACATTAACCCGACATGTTTCGCTGAGATGCTTCCTCAAGGGATGTGCAGACCGAAAACTGATATCAACATAAACTCTACAGATATAGAGATAAAGAAATAATAATATAAGCAACAAACAAATTATACATATTCATATTATTTTCGGATGACACAAAACAAAAAACAAGATTACAAAACCAAGAGGGAGAGCACATTGTATATTGGACACAGCACAAAAAGGCGCTTACCCCGCAGCAACCCTTACAGAGAATAATCACTGCATAACCAGCTACTAGCACATACCCCAAAACTGCCCATTAGAGTGCAGTCACAGAGGACAGAAAGGTAAAATTAGGAGTAAAGAGAAATATGTATATGTATATTAAACATATAAGAATAACAACATATGTATATGTAACTAGAACTAAAGAAAAAAAAAAAGGAAATATGATCCTGGCTGAAAACAAAATGTGGCCAGGAGCACAAGGAGTGTATATATAATACTTACTTTCAGATTATTACTTAGCAGAGCATAAAGTAGAGCAAAGACTTCAGAAGGCCTGCTGATGGTAATTGCAGGAATACATTCTGGTGACTATTGAAATAAGACTGAAAAAATAATAAAGAAGGGGAATGTAAATTACTAAGTATACAACTAATTAATAAAGGCTGAGAAATTACTGATTAAGAAAATTTAATGAAGATCAACTAAATTAAATAAATTATATCCGGGACAATGTCTCGCCAAATAATATAAAGATAAATGTACAGACCAATATTTTTAAGATTAATTTAAGTGTACAATGAAGAGGGGTTATATGGGACCGAACAAAGGCGATATAGACCGATCAGGGATATTAACAGTGTATGGTAAAAACTTACTAGTCACGAACACTGTCTGTGTTGAGTCCTACCCTCCGGCTCTGGCAGCTAAACTGACAGATCAGCCGGCTTTATCTGCCCTCCATCGTGTTGGCGTGTGATGTCGCCAACACGATGCGGACGTGTGGACGCCTAAGCGCATGCGCAGGGAGCCAAGAGCCCGATAGACTACAAGCCCCAGAGTGCAGTGCGGCAGTGAGAAGGCTGCGACCGTCACACAGACAAGGGCTGGTTGAACGGCACGCAGCCTAAACAAGGTCCGCATCGCAATCATAGGGCAGCAGGATGGTATAGAAGGGACGCTGTGAGGCGTGACCAAAAAGGGGCTCCTGACCTCCCGCTGGCAAGGCGTAAGATGAGCACAGAGTGAAATTCACTGTGTGCCCCAGGCGTCCATGTGACTGCTATGGACCGAACCTGGGGAAGTGAAAGTAAGGAAAGCTAAAATAGACTGGGAAGAGACCAAAATTGAACTTTTTGACCTAAAAGCAAAACGCTATGTGTGGCGGAAAACTAACACTACACATCACCCTGAACACTCCATCCCCACCATGTAACATGGCGGTGGCAGCATCATGTTGTGTGGATGCTTTTCTTCAGCAGGGACAGCGAAGCTGGGCAGAATTGATGGGAAGATGGATGGAGCCAAATACAAGGCAATCTTAGAAGAAAACCTGTTAGAGACTGCAAAAGACTTAAAACTGGGGCGGAGGTTGATCTTCCAGCTTCCAACAACCCTAAACATATAGCCAGAGCTACAATGGAATGGTTTAGATCAAAGCATATTCATGTGTTAGAATGACCCAGTCAAAGTCCAGACCTAAATCCAATTTTGAAACTGTGGCAAGCCTTAAAAATTGCCGTTTATAGATGGTCTCCATCCAGTCTGACAGAGCTTGAGCTAATTTGCAAAGAAGAATGGGCAAAAATTTCACAGATGTGCAAAGCTGGTAGCAACATGCCTAAAAAGACTTGCAGCTGTAATTGCAGCGAAAGGTGGTTCTACAAAGTATTAACTTAGGGGGGCTAAATACAAATGCATGCCACACTTTTCAGATATTTATTTGTAAAAAAAATGTTGAAAACCATTTATCATTTTCCTTCAACTTTACAATTATGTGCCACTTTGTGTTGGTCTATCTCATAAAATCCCCAAAAAATACATTTACGTTTTTGGTTGTAACTTGACAAAATGTGGAAAATTTCAAGGGGTGTGAATACTTTTTAAAGGCACTGTAAGTGTATGGCCTATGACTCTGTCTCCATTTTAACAAATCCTTTCATTCACCACCACCAGGAGCTTTCCCCTGTGGCCTTACCATACTGTGTAGATGGTTTAGCAGATACACTTCGCCAGGTATGTAGAATGAGCCTCCTTTCCATTCACACACGAAGGATCCTCTGGCTAAAATACTGGTCAGTCGAAGTCCTGTGCTAGAATTGTCCTGAGAGGATGCCCTTTGAGGGAGAACCCTTACTTAGTACCTCCTTAAATAAGTACATCAAGAAAAGGTCCACAGTTAAGAGTCCCCTCCACCTCCACAAAAAGAAAGCTTGCCTCCTGCAGTCCTTCAGTGTCTGAAACTAGGAAAAGTACCTCTCAGGCTTTAAGTTCTAAGTCAAAACCTGAACCACACTTCTTTTAGAAGTGGACCTCCAAACCAGCCAAGTCTGGGTCCAAGCCCTTTTCTCAATAACAGGGTGACCCCACTTGTCAGAATGGGAGGATGCCTATTTGCCTTCTTGGCCATCTGGTCCCAAGAAATAATAGACGTTTGGATCCAGAGTGTCATTTCCAAAACTAGAGTTTTGGGCTTTGCCTCCTCTCCACTTCATGCCCTAAAATTAGCCCACTTTCCCACAAAAATTAGCATATCTCCACACTGCTATTCAACAGCTTCTCTCTGGTCCTTAAACAATTCCAGAGTTTCCACTTAAACCTGTTCACTGTTCCCAAGGCAAATGAAGCCACTCGGCACATTCTGGATCTGGTATTCTCTCAACTTGTCGCAGAGTTCCACATAGAATCTGCCAGGTTGGTAATTTCCTCCCTTCTACCAGAAGACCTACTGGCCTCAGTAGATATCAGAGATGCTTAATCAGACAAGCCCATCTTTCCTCATTATGAAGGCTATGTGTGTTTTACTGTGGGCACACAACATTATCAATTTGTTAACTGTACCTTTGGCCTGGTCACAGCACCCTGGGTCTTCACCAAGGTGTTAGCATTGGTCCTAGCTCTGCTACGCTCAAAGGGTATCCAGGTAGTGGGATACCTTAATGACCTTCTTTTAAAGGGCCAGTCCATGCAAACCCTGTCAGCCAATGTGCAATAGAGAGTTCAGACCTCACCGAGAATTGTATCAATCCTCAATCTTCGGATGTTGAAACAAACTCACCAATTGGAGCCTGATATTGGATATGGTCCTATCTAGGATTTTCCTACCCTGGGACAAACTTCTGCCCTTCCACTCACATGCTAAGACCCCTTGGTTCAGGAGTCAATCCTCTTTCCCCCTTCATGAGAGTCTTGAACCTGATAGTAGCCTCCTTTTGAGGCAGTCCCGAATAACCAGTTTGACTCCAAACCATTGCAACCCAATATTCGGGCTGTGTAGGACAAACAGTCTAGGTCCCTAGACCGCCTTATGTGTGATCTGCAAAGCCAGACACTTTTTTTGGGGATGATAAATTTTCATCATGGTGCTGGAGTCAGGAAAACTCTCCCTCCCCCAAGACGTGGAACATTTTCCCAATAGATGCAAAAACATCAAAACAATCCAAGGAAATTTCTCTTCACAGACTTGACGTGGTACACACTTTGGATACAGTCTGAGCCAGAGCACCAGCTAATCCAGCCTCCGATTTTTCCAGCTTTGTCTCTGCATCAATCTAACAATTTAATTCATATTGGTTTCTAGAAGCATACCTCCCATCACCATTTCTGTCAGGATATCGTGGACCTTTTATACAGATGTTCTCAAAACATTTGTCCAAGGTTTCCACAAATACTTGTATAAGATCTTAAATACCAAGTTCACTTTCTAAAAAATCCACACAAAAGACAAAATACAATGTCGCATAGTCTTGATACAGTAGAAGGGCTTATTTTCAGATCCTCCTATTAATAATCCTCCCTTCCAAGAAGTTGCAGACATTCTCATTATGTTTAGAAACTAAATGGAATGTTGCTTTTGTGAGCCTTCACTATAGTGCTGGTAGATTTTACAGACCTGGGGCTTGCCATGGTTATTGAAGATGACAATGGCTTTAATCATGGTGGCTCTGGGCTGTGACTACTACAGTTGGAGCCTTGCAGTGCTCTGCCTAGGAAAGGTGTTTGAACTGCAAGTGTTAATTTTGTCGACAAAAACTTTTTCGTCAAAATTTTCAAATCAGCGGTCTTTTTACAGTGACGAAAACTAAATGAAAAGTACACCACCAAAGCAAAAACATTTTTTTTTTAGTTTAGAGTAAGGGTTATATATGTCAGTTGTTTTTTTAGCTATCTGCGTCTCATTGGGGAGGTTTTCCTCTAATTCCAATCCTATAGGCAAAACAGGAAGAGAGGTAATCCCTGGTTGTCATCAGGATCACCAAAACGAGTGTCCCCATTGAAAGATTTCCTGTCTATTCCTGTTCTGGAGATAACCCAAACTTTCTGATTTTCATTAACTTTCACTTTCATTGATAACAGTAAACATGACAAACATAGAGGGTCAATCTCTCTAACAGGAACACAGACAATAATAAAAAAACTGACATGTGTTCTAATCCCACTCCACTATCCAAAACTTAAAGCCAAAACTATTTTTTTTTTTTTTTTTTTAGTTAAATTTTAACATTAGTTCAGTAAGCACTGTTTCCTTGCAGTAATGGGGTCATGGGTTCAGTTCTCGCAGTTGGGCCTAAAGTGGTTATAAAGGCAGAAGGTTTTTTATCTTAATGCATTCAATAAGTTAAAAAAAACCTGTGTGCAGCAGCCCCCATCAGACCCCCTAATACTTACCAGAACCCCATCTCAACCCAGTGATGTTGCATGAGAGCCACAAAATCCAGGGACTCTCCCTCCTCATTGGCTGAGACCGCAGCGGGCGCTATTGGCTCCTAATGCTGTCAAAGTCAGTGATCCAATAAGGAGAGAGAGGGAGGGTGGGGCCGAGCCTCCATGTCTGATTGTCTGTCACACAGAGCAGCGGCTCAGCTCGGATGCCCCCAGAGCAAATTGTTTGTTATGGGGGCACTTGGCAGGAGGGAGGGGCCAGGATAGGGTTGCCACCTGTCCGGTATTCACCCAGGCAGTCCGGGTTTTAGATCCTGTGTCCGGGTTTCAGTCCACCTGAAACCCGGACACATCAGTAGCAGCCCTGCAGCACCATCCCTCCTATCCCCCTCTCCCCTCCCATTGGCTTCCAGTGTTTTGAATTATATTGGTGGGGGGGGTGCTTTAACTGGGATACAGACTGGCATATGGAGATTATACTGGGGGGACAGACGGACCTGGGAGGATGTACTGGGGGATAGACTGACCAAGGGGGGATTATACTGGAAGACAGATTGACCTGGGGGGATGTACTGGGGTACAGACTGACCTGGGGGGGGAATGTACTGGGGGACAGACTGGCCTTTGTTTGATTTAACTACGTTCCTTAAACTTCTCTCATTATTAACACAATTTGGCCACACCCACTGTTCCTCACAGGATGCTACATGGGCTGCAATACTAGTCTTCTTGGGGCACCCAAAGGTGCTCCAGGTCTTTTACAATCCTATAGTGTTAAAAAAAAAAAATTGCTGCTAAAGTGTTCTGGTTTGGCTTGATGAAAAGGTGGCAACCCTAGGCCAGCAGCGCCGAGAGGGATCTGGGAAGAGAAGGTAAGTATAACATGTTTGTTATTTTTAAATGAAAAAAAAAAACAGTTTAATATCACTTTAAGTCCATTACACACATGTCCTTTACTCTCTGACAATACAGCATCTATTTGCTAAACACACGTAATGAAGCTTCCATTGCTACAACTGAAAAAAAAACCTTGCTAAATGATTTACAGAGAGGGCCCATGAGGTCCAATGAGTAAAAGAGGTTACTTTGGTTGTTATAGCATCATTAATGACTAGCCCTGGTGAGTTTGTATAATTACTGTGTAGGGATATTAGTGCGCTCCACTGGGACAGGGACGGATGCGAAAGGTGCATTGTTCTCTGCTTCACTGCCGAAGATCTAGGTGTGATATAAATGAACAGAATGAATAACATACTGGATTCCTTTGAGTTGTGTTTCAGATTTGCATGAGTATCACCATGACATTAGGCCAGCTTCTGTCGGGCAGGCTGCTGTACACACTGCCTTAATGTCAGACGGTTTCTGTTGAACCGGCCAATATTCGGCCCATGTACACTAGCCTTAAAGTGATACACACTTTAATTAGTGGGACTGCTTTAGCAGTCCCACTATTGTTATTCGATTTTATTTATTTTTATTAATTTTATTCCGTACGTTTTTTGGCTCTGCGTAACTTCTGCATACTTTCAGCTATTGAAACAATTCAACTATTAAAATGTTCGTCTCTTTCAGCTGATGATGGGACTTTTTCAACTTTTTTTCTACCATTTATACTTTTTAAAATATTAAGCTGTTTATCACTTTTTTTTTAACATTGAAGTCAATGGGCGCATGCTTCAGATCCTTAAAATCTTCTTCCGCTCCCAAAAGTTTCAGCTCCTTCATGCTTTCACCTACAGACGCCAAACAAACTTTAAAATGTTCACAAAATATTCAGCTATCTGGCTATATCTTTTCAGTTTGATATCTTTTACAGTTTTTGTGAAAAAGCTTTTTGTTTAGAGGTCATTTCACTAAGTTTTAGCCATTAATCAGAGTGTACTGTGTTGCTTTTGTTGCCATGGTTACCAAAGCTTCTGTTATACACAGGGGGGGGAGGTGGCTGGAGCATCTCAGCTCTGATTACAGAGCCCGGGGGAGGGGACAGACACACCATGTACTGATTTATAATAGAGGAATATGATGGGGCAGTTTTGATGGTGGCAATATGATGGGGCAGTTTTGATGGTGGCAATTCTGATGGGGCAGTTTTGATAGGGCAATTCTGATGGGGCAGTTTTGATGGTGGGAATATGATGGGGCAGTTTTGATGGGGCAATTCTGATGGGGCAGTTTTGATGGTGGCAATATGATGGGGCAGTTGTGATGGGGACAATTTTAATGGAGCAGTTTTAAAGGTGGCAATATGATGGGCTAGTTTTGATGGGGGCATTTTTGATGGTGGCAATATGATGGGGCAGTTTTGATGGGGACCATTTTTATGGGGCAACTAGAAAATGCATTTCCTGGGGAAAATGCGTGGGAATGCTGAATAGCTAAATTGCTAAAACGGCCGCCATCAAAACTGCCCCATCATACAGCCATCAAAACTGCCCCATCAGAATTGCCCCATCAAAATTGTCCCCATTAAAACTGCCCCATCATATTGCCACCATCAAAACTGCCCCATCAGAATTGCTCCATCAAAATTGTCCCATCATATTGCCACCATCAGAATTGCCCCATCAAAACTGCCCCATCATATTGCCACCATCAAAACTGCCCCATCAGAATTGCCCCATCATATTACCACCATCAAAACTGCCCCATCATATTGCCACCATCAAAACTGCCCCATCATATTGCCATCAAAACTGCCCCATTAGAATTGCCCCATCAAAATTGTCCCCATCAAAACTGCCCCATCATATTGCCACCATCAAAACTGCCCCATCAGAATTGCCACCATCAAAACTGCCCCATCAGAATTGCCCTATCAAAACTGCCCCATCATATTGCCACCATCAAAACTGCCCCATCAGAATTGTCCCATCAAAACTGCCCCATCATATTGCCACCATCAAAACTGCCCCATCAGAATTGCCCCATCAAAACTGCCCCATCAAAACTGCCCCATCATATTGCCACCATCAAAACTGCCCCATCAGAATTGCCCCATCAAAACTGCCCCATCATATTGCCACCATCAAAACTGCCCCATCAGAATTGCCCTATCAAAACTGCCCCATCATATTGCCACCATCAAAACTGCCCCATCAGAATTGCCCCATCAAAACTGCCCCGTCATATTGCCACCATCAAAACTGCCCCATCAGAATTGCCCCATCAAAACTGCCCCATCAGAATTGCCCCATCAAAACTGCCCCATCATATTGCCACCATCAAAACTGCCCCATCAGAATTGCCCTATCAAAACTGCCACCATCAAAACTGCCCCATCAGAATTGCCCCATCAAAACTGCCCCGTCATATTGCCACCATCAAAACTGCCCCATCAGAATTGCCCCATCAAAACTGCCCCCATCATACTGCCACCATCAAAACTGCCCCCATCAAAACTGCCCCATCATATTGCCACCATCAAAACTGCCCCATCAGAATTGCCCCATCAAAACTGCCCCATCATATTCCTCTATTATAAATCAGTACATGGTGTGTCTGTCCCCTCCCCCGGGCTCTGTAATCAGAGCTGAGATGCTCCAGCCACCTCCCCCCCTGTGTATAACAGAAGCTTTGGTATCCATGGCAACAAAACAAACACAGTACACTCTGATTAATGGCTACAATTTCCTGAAATGACCTCTAAACAAAAAGCTTTTTCTCAAAAACTATAAAAGATATCAAACTGAAAAGATATAGCCAGATAGCTGAATATTTTGTGAACATTTTAAAGTTTGTTTGGTGTCTCTAGGTGAAAGTATGAAGGAGCTGAAACTTTTGGGAGCGGAAGAAGAATTTAAGTATTTCAAGCATGCTCCCATTGACTTCAATGTTAAAAAAAAGTGTTAAAAAGCTTAATATTTTAAAAAGTATAAATGGTAGAAAAAAAGTTGAAAAAGAGCTCACATCAGCTAAAAGAGACGAACATTTTAATAGTTGAATGGTTTTAATAGCTGAAAGTATGCAGAAGTTACGCATAACCAAAAAACGTACGGAATAAAATTATTACAATTATTAAAAATAAATAAAATCGAATAACAATAGTGGGACTGCTAAAGCAGTCCCACTAATTCTGATGGGGCAGTTTTGATGGCAATATGATGGGGCAGTTTTGCTGGGGTCCGTTTTAGCAATTCAGCTATTCAGCATTCCCACGCATTTTCCCCAGGAAATGCATTTTTAAATTTATTATTCCGTACGTTTTTTGGCTCTGCGTAACTTCTGCATACTTTCAGCTATTAAAACCATTCAACTATTAAAATGTTTGTCTCTTTCAGCTGATGATGGGACTTTTTCAACTTTTTTTCTACTATTTATACTTTTTAAAATATTAAGCTTTTTAATACTTTTTTTTTAACATTGAAGTCAATGGGAGCATGCTTCAGATCCTTAAAATCTTCTTCCGCTCCCAAAAGTTTCAGCTCCTTCATACTTTCACCTACAGACGCCAAACAAACTTTAAAATGTTCACAAAATATTCAGCTATCTGGCTATATCTTTTCAGTTTGATATCTTTTACAGTTTTTGTGAAAAAGCTGTTTGTTTAGTGGTCATTTCAGGAAATTTTAGCCATTAAACAGAGTGTACTGTGCTGGTTTTGTTGCCATGGTTACCAAAGCTTCTGTTATACACAGGGGGGGAGGTGCCTGGAGCATCTCAGCTCTGATTACAGAGCCTGGGGGAGGGGACAGACACACCATGTACTGATTTATAATAGAGGAATATGATGGGGCAGTTTTGATGGGGCAATTCTGATGGGGCAGTTTTGATGGTGGCAATATGATGGGGCAGTTTTGATGGGGCAATTCTGATGGGGCAGTTTTGATGGTGGCAATATGATGGGGCAGTTTTGATGGGGCAGTTTTGATGGTGGCAATATGAGGGGGCAGTTTTGATGGGGCAATTCTGATGGGGCAATTCTGATGGGGCAGTTTTGATGGCAATATGATGGGGGCAGTTTTGATGGCGGCCGTTTTAGCAATTCAGCATTCCCACGCATTTTCCCCAGGAAATGCATTTTCTAGTTTACATTGTCCCTTTTATTTCTGTAGATGAGTGATGGCACTGTAATTAATTTCATTTTTTCCTAATCGATATACAGCTGTTACATGACCCAGCTCCCAGCCTGTTTGCATGGAAACATAAGCAGGAGGAGCTTCTTTTTTATTTTTATTTTTTTTTACATTTTTTATTTATAACAGGAAAAAAGGAGCAGGAGGAGCTTCTAGTCCTCTGCTGCTGGTCACATGTTCAAAATAAAAAATAAAAACTTTGGAATACAGAATAACAAAAAAATAATAATTATCAATAAACTATTTTAATTTGTCATGCAAATATATATTTGAAATCAAATCTTTATTATTATTTGGCAATAACATGGTGTGGGTGGATTTCTGCCAGTCACAAGTTGCATCATGCCTCCCCAGTCTGTGTCTTAAAATAAGAGGGAGGTGAAGCCTCCATTAATCTACATGTAAAACCCTGCCCCCCTTGTGTTTAGCTGGTTAGTGGACATGGAGCAGTGAATTAGTGGGCTGTCATTTACCACTGTGTATATGCCCACATGTGTGACTCTACAGTCACATGGGCTGCTCAGATGTGATGGGGAAAAATGCTCAGCATAGAAACTCACTGAAAACTGAGCATGCGCAGCATTTCCACCACAGCTGCAAAATCCCTAGCCGAATTGGGGACATGAACAGAAGGTGGAGATAGAGAGCAGCAGAATCAACCAGGTTTTTGGCAGAATACAGAAAACAAATCTCATAGTGAGTGAGTATGAACAACATGTAATACACCATTTACTGATTTTGTTTTTTATGATGTGGGTTTAGTGACACTTTAAGACTCTACTAAAGCATCCAATCTATCTTAATCCTGTCTTCAGCTTACTTCATATTAAGTCTATATTTATTATATACTATACTATACTATAAGTCTATATTTATTATTTATTAGTATATTTGTTCTCTCTATTGAGAAAATTCTCATGAAGTTACTTCTAATGCCGCGTACACACGACCGGACTTTACGGCATACTTGGTCCGGCGGACCGAAGTCCATCGGACAATTCGATCGTGTGTGGGCTCCAGCTGGCTTTTTTTCCCCAAAAGTTAGACGGACCTAGAAATGAAACATGTTTCAAATCTTTCCGACGGACTCGAGTCCGGTCGAAAAGTCCACTCGTCTGTATGCTAGTCCGACGGACAAAAAACCGACACTAGGGCAGCTATTGGCTACTGGCTATGAACTTCCTTGTTTTAGTCCGGTCGTACGTCATCACGTACGAATCCATCGGACTTTGGTTGATCGTGTGTAGGCAAGTCCGTTCATTCGGAAAGTCCGTTGGAAAGTCCGCCGGACAAAGTCTGCCGTAAAGTCCGCTCGTGTGTACTCGGCATAAAAAGTTGAAAGTTTGACAGAAGATTTTTTTTTTATTTTAGAATCTCTATTTTATAATTTTTTCCATTTTAAACAACATAAACAAAAGAAATGTAATTTAAAAAATGGATATTCTATGCAATAAACATATATTAGAGGTATCCCTTTCCATTCCCCATTTTTACATTACCATATTGAAACTTTACAACGGATCCATTTTTTCAAGTACAGTAGGTTTTAAAACAGTACTAAAACTTCAGAAAAATTAGTTATAAAAAAAATCAATCTAGCACATTTCAATATCAATAATTGACACCTATATTCCAAATACTAAAGTATTAGAATTGTCTTTAACCTAACCTCCATTATTATTATCCAGATTCTAAAAAAAAGAATACCAAATTTCCTTTTCACATATATAGACCAAGACTTTTCAAATAGACACAACAAATAGACAGACAAACAACAACAATGGCAAGGGGAAAAAAAAGGGGAGGGGAGGGGAGGGGAGGGGAAAAGGAGAGAAATGGTTCAAGTCAAGTTTCGCTATAAATATTTTGACAATATTGCCAAGGTTCGAAATTCCTCCCACTGTTGCCATTTCTTTGAGATTCGTTCTGTTAAGCTCTCTTCTGCCAATATCATTTTTTTCAAACGAATGCATCTTGCTCATTTCACACACCATTCTGCCATTGAGGGGCCTCTGCCGTCTTCCGCCAGTTGCGGGCTGTAACCGTATGCACTGCGGTAAGCATATGTTGTAAGATGTCTTTTTTATGGATCTCATTGATCCAAGAATAATTGATAACACAGCGATACATATGTCCAGTTGCATAATAGATTCTGTTTGGATAGATTGATAGCAGTGCAGCCATTGGCTCCCGCTGCTGTCAATCAAATCCAATGATGCGGGCGCCGGGGGCGGAGCTGAGTCCTGCTGTCTATGTCTACAGACGCAGCAGCAAGACACGGGAGCGTGCCCAAAGGGAGGGCCACGAAGGAAAGCGCTTCTCCAGCAGGCACTAGAGAAGAGGAGGAGCCAGGAGCACCGTGGAGGGACCCCAGAAGAGGATGATCAGGGCCACTCTCTGCAAAACCAACTGCACAGCGAAGGTAAATATGAATTTTTTTTTTTTTTTTGAAAACCGAACCTTTACAACCACTTTAATGTCTAAACCACTGGCAACAAAAGCGAGTACACCCCTAAGTGAAAATGTCCAAATTGGGCCCAATTAGCCATTTTCCCTCCCCGGTGTAATGTGACTCATTAGTGTCACAAGGTCTCAGGTGTGTTAAATTTGATGTTATCGCTCTCACTCTCTCATACTGGTCACTGGAAGTTCAACATGGCACTTCATGGCAAAGAACTCTCTGAGGATCTGAAAAAAAGAATTGTTGCTCTACATAAAGCTGGCCTAGGCTATAAGAAGTTTGCCAAGACCCTGAAACTGAGCTGCAGCATGGTGGCCAAGACCAAACTTCGGTTTAACAGGACAGGTTCCACTCAGAACAGGCCTCACCATGGTCGACCAAAGGAGTTGAGTGCACAGCTTCATATACAGAGGTTGTCTTTGGGAAATAGACGTATGAGTGCTGCAAACATTGCTGCAGAGTTTGATGGGGTTGGAGGTCAGCCTGTCAGTGCTCAGACCACACTGCATCAAGTTGGTCTGCATGGCTGTCATCCCAGAAGGAAGCCTCTTCGAAAGATGATGCACAAGAAAGCCCGCAAACAGTTTCCTGAAGACAAGCAGACTAAGGACATGAAATACTGGAACCATGTCCTGTGGTATGATGAGACCAAGATAAACTTATTTGGTTCAGATGGTGTGGGGCGGGAACCAGGTGAGGAGTACAAAGACAAGTGTATGTTGTGTATGTTGCCTGTAAGTGGACAGCCGCGTCACCATCATGATACAGGGGCAGACGGGCCAACAATCTGGACACAAATGACCTACCTTGTGGAATAACCCTCATCGCATGATTCAACATGCCCAAGAGTGATTGCAGATCCCTTTTTGAGCAAACTGGGGACCGGACAAATGAATGAACCATCTGCTGTATGCTAAGCAACCTGTCCCTGGGCAGACTCGCAATCATGTGATTTGAATCAAGCGTGATGCCCAAAAAATGTATAATATTGGCCGGACCTTCCACCTTGCTAGCCGCCAAAGGAACATTTAGTTCTGCAAACAGTTCGGTCAGACACTCTAAATTCTTAGGTTGCAGACCAGGGTCCTCCAAAAGCAGAAAATCATCCACCCCTCTGACACCCCTTGGAACTGCCCAGAACCCAATGGAGTGCCTGGGAAAATATATTGAACAAACATGGGCTGCTTTTTGAAGCAAAGGTTAGTTTGAAGGCAAAGTAGTACTGATCACGCCATTTAATGCCGTGCCATTGCCAAAGAGCCGGACTGAGGGGAAGCAGTTTGAATGCGTCGGCAATATCTGCTTTTGACAATCAAGCCCCCTGCCCAACTGCAGAATATGCTGTATGGCTGTGTCCACTGATGAATATTTTAGTGAAAATTCCTCTAAGGGAATCAATGAATTGATGCTAGGAATATGCGAAAAATGAGGTGCGGACAAGTTGTAAATTAAACAATATTTATTAGAGAATATAATGGGGCTGAGCCTCCACGTGCCAAAAGGTGATGAACTGAAAGGGCCAATAACAAATCCTTTGGCTACTTCAGCTTTGAGCAATTTGTCTACTAACGAAGCATGATCGTCAGCAGACAAAAGATTCTTACATTCAAACACTTCAGTAGGCAGAGTGATTAATCCTGTGTGGAACTCTACCGAGAAACCATCCAGCAGGAATTGCCTGAGACCCGAAGATAGATGGCCTTCTAAATAAGCCCCTAATGCAATATTGACCTGGCTTAGTCAAGACACACAGAATGGTTTGACCAGACAGAAGGATTTAGGATGGGCCCAGAAGCAATTGGAATACACATGTAGTAACCTGCACTGGTTGTAATTACACCCAGAATGGTTAAAATTATTGCACACCTGCGCTTTGCCCAGGTAATGAATGGGCCTGCCCAATTTGTCCACCTGCCCAGACTGTCCTGTGGAGGACCCACCAGCCACCTGTTTGCCGATCCCTGACTGACCCGGGGCCTCAAATATGGGACACCATGCCGAAGTGTAAGCTGAGGATTGGCAATTGCTACACACTGGAGCCTTTTGATTGGCAAAATGCCTGCAAAACAGCTCCATGTCCATGCTCCAACACATGACAACCTGAAATTGTGGCCAAGTGGCCGCCACCTTAGCTCAGAAAGACTTATGATAGTCACAGTAAATGCACCCCCCATATTTGTGTGCTAAATCCACCACTTTATGCAAATACAAGTCCAGTTCCACCCTCCTGTCAGGACTAACTGCACAAATGATGTCACGGAAGATCCCAAAAGCCAGCACAAATTCCGCCACACTAAGCTTGCAATTGAGCCTGGGGTCTTTGGTTTTTAGCACAACCAAAACCTCCCCGCAATCACAAGCCAACGCAGGGGAGGAGGGCTAAATAGTCCCAGACTCCTCCCACAAATATAGGCTGAACTTTAATGGCATCCCAGTCTTATGCCCTGTACACACGGTCGGATTTTCCGATGGAAAATGTGTGATAGCACCTTGTTGTCGGACATTCCGACCGTGTGTGGGCTGCATCACACATTTTCCATCGGAATTTCCGACACACAAAGTTTGAGAGCTTGCTATAAAATTTTCTGACAACAAAATCCGTTGTCGGAAATTCCGATCGTGTGTATACAAATCCGACACACAAAGTGCCACGCATGCTCAGAATAAATTAAGAGACGAAAGCTATTGGCTACTGCCTCGTTTATAGTCCCAACGTACGTGTATTACGTCACCGTGTTCAGAACGATCGGATTTTCCGACAACTTTGTGTGACCGTGTGTATGCAAGACAGGTTTGAGCTAACATCCGTCGGAAAAAATCCATGGATTTTGTTGTTGGAATGTCCGATCAATGTCCGACCGTTTGTACAGGGCATTAGTCTGTAGGGTTCAATATTGAATTGGCCCACCCTTTACAGCTATCACAGCTTTAACTCCTCTGGAAAGGCTGTCCACAAAGTTTAGGAGTGTGTCCTTGGGAATGTTTGACCATTCTTCCAAAAACACAGTTGTGAGGTCAGGCACTGATGTGGACGAGAAGGCTGTCTCGCAATCTCCGCTCTAATTCATCCCAAAGGTGTTCTATCGGGTTGAGTTAAGGACTCTGTGAAGTCCAATCAAGTTCCTCCACCCCAAACTCGCTCATCCATGTCTTTATGGACCTTTCTTTTTACACTGGTCCAAATCATTTGGTGGAGGGGGGATTATGGTGTGGGGTTGTTTTTCAGGGGTTGGGCTTGGCCCCTTAGTTCCAGTGAAGGGAACTCTTAAGGCATCAGCATACCAAGACATTTTGGATAATTACATGCTTCCAACTTTGTGGGAACAGTTTGGGGATGGCCCCTTCCTGTTCCAACATGGCTGCGCACCAGTGCACAAACATGGCTGAGCGAGTTTGGGGTGAAGGAACTTGACTGGCCTGCACAGAGTCCTGACCTCAACCTGATAGAACACCTTTGGGATGAATTAGAGCGGAGACTGCGAGTCAGGCCTTCTTGTTCACATCAGTGCCTGACCTCACAAATGTGCTTCTGGAAGAATGGTCAAACATTCCCATAGACACACTCCTAAACCTTGTGGACAGCCTTCCCAGAAGAGTTGAAGCTGTTATAGCGGCAAAGGGTGGGCCAACTCAATATTGAACCCTATGGACTAAGAGTGGGATGCCATTAAAGTTCACGTGTGTGTAAAGACAGGTGTCCCAATACTTTTGGTAATATAGTATGTATATCTATATCTATATAGATATAGATATATAGGTATATATATCTATCAGCAGGATTATTGTATTCTTTATCGATAAAGCCTAACTGGGCAGCCAGAGAGTTATATTTATTTTATTCAGCTATATTTGGTTTAAACTTTATTATAAAGTTAAAATAAATTTTTTTGTATAACAATGAAATCTCTGCGCCACAGGCAAAACAAAAAAAGAAAAAAAAAAGGAAAGCACAGATAAATGTGATTATGGCTGCTGCAGTCTTCAAAATGTGTCTAACATGGTCACATTTGTGAACCCTATAAATGACTGCACTGCCAAAAATGTGAATCAAGATTACTAGACAGTTTATCACATATAAAAGTGCAAAAAAATAAATACATGAACAGCACCAAAAAAATAATGTCCGATGTACAGTCAGGTCCATAAATATTGAGACATCGACATAATTCTAATCTTTTTGGCTCTATACACCACCACAATGGATTTTAAACTAAACAAACAAGATGTGCTTTAACTGCAGACTTTCAGCTTTAATTCGTTCCGACTTTAGAAATGCTCCCTGTACTACTTTGGTCCGACTTTGATCCTACTTCAGCCCATTGACTATCATTGAAGTCGGATCAAAGTCGGATCGCCGTCTCCCATGATCCGACTTCAGCATGCGACTTGTGCTCAGATGATCTTGAGGGGGAACTCCGCGCCAAATTTTAAATAAAAAGCCGGCATGGGTTCCCCCTCCAAGAGCATACCAGGCCCTTGGGTCTGGTATGGATCTTAAGGGGAACCCCCTACGCTGAAAAAATGGGGTGGGGGTTCCCCCCAAATCCATATCAGACCCTTATCCGAGCAAGCAGCCCGGCCAGTCAGGAATGGGGGTGGGGACGAGCGAGCGCCCCTCCTGAACCGTACCAGGCCACATGCCCTCAACATGGGGGGGTGGGTGCTTTGGGGCAGGAGGCGCCCTGCGGCCGCCCCACCCCAAAGCACCTTGTCCCCATGTTGATGAGGACAAGGGCCTCTTCCCGACAACCCTGGGGTTGGTTGTCGGTGTCTGCGGGCGGGGGGGCTTATCGGAATCCGGGAGCCCCGTTTAATTCTTCTGACTTCGAGGGTCTTCTTCCTCTTCGGGAGTCTCTCCGGCGTCTCCTCCCAGTGTCCTGATCTTCTGTCAGCTCCTGCACTATCTTCTGCAGCTCTTTTGCTAGCGGTGGCCCGGACTTCTGCCTTCTTGTCTTCTTCCCTATTCTCTTCTTCCGATGTTGACAAGACGCTCTCTCCAGCTGGAATGCTCTCTGAGCGCTCCGCAATGGACTTATATAGGCGGTGACCATGCCCCCTTATGAGGCCACAGTCCCCGGGCATGCTGGGACTGTGCCGTCATAAGGGGGCGTGGTCAACATCACCCGATGACCAGGCCCCCTTATGACGGCACAGTCCCAGCATGCCCCGGGACTGTGACCTCATACGGGGGGCGGGGTCACTGCCTATATAAGTCCATTGCGGAGCGCTCAGAAAGCATTCCAGCTGGAGAGAGCGTCGTGTCAACATCGGAAGAAGAGAAGAGGGAAGAAGACAAGAAAGCAGAAGTCCGGGCCACCGCTAGCAAAAGAGCCGCAGAAGATAGCGGAGGAGTCGGCAGAAGATCAGGACACCGGGAGGAGACGCCGGAGAGACCCCCGAAGTCGGAAGAAGACCCCGAAGTCGGAAGAAGACCCCGGAGCTGCCTAATAAATTACTTTAAAAACCTGTGTACTGTGTTTTTTCATTGACACTTTTTTTCCTAGGTGAATGGGTAGGGGTACAATGTACCCTATACTCATTCACAAAGGGTGGGGGGCCGGGATCTGGGGGCCCACTTATTAAAGGGGGCTCCCAGATTCCGATAAGCCCGCCACCCGCAGACCCCGACAACCAACGGCCAGGGTTGTCGGGAAGAGGCCCTTGTCCTCATCAACATGGGGACAAGGTGCTTTGGGGTGGGGCGGCCGCAGGGCATGCGGCCTGGTACGGTTCAGGGGGGGGGGCGCTCGCTCGTCCCCACCCCCATTCCTGACCGGCCGGGCTGCGTGCTCGGATAAGGGTCTGGTATGGATTTGGGGGGGACCCCCCACGCCGTTTATGGGCCTGGTATGCTCCTGGAGGGGGAACCCATGCCGTTTTTTTATTTAAAATTTGGCATGGAGTTCCCCCTCAAGATTCATACCGAACACAGTGCCTGGTATTGGCGGGGTTCCAAGTCAGATCCCCGTTCATTGAAAGTCGGACCCATGCCGGCCCCAAGTCGCAGGGCAAAGTCAGATCCAAAGTAGGACGGCTGTCGTGTCGCACCAGTGTGAACCCAGCCTTACAACAGTTTGTATATGTGCCTCTTTTTAAGGGATCAAAAGTAATGGGACAGATTAACAATCATCCATCAAACATTCACTTTTTAATACTTGGTTGCAAATCCTTTACAGTCAATTACAGCCTGAAGTCTGGAACACATAGACATCACCAGACGCTGGGTTTCATCCCTGGTGATGCTCTGCCAGGCCTCTACTGCAACTTTCTTCAGTTCCTGCTTGTTCTTGGGGCATTTTCCCTTCAGTTTTGTCCTCAGCAAGTGAAATGCATGCTCAATCAGATTCAGGTCAGGTGATTGACTTGGCCATTGCATAACATTCCACTTCTTTCCCTTAAAAAACTCTTTGGTTGCTTTCACAGTATGCTTCAGGTCATTGTCCATCTGCACTGTGAAGCGCCGTTCAATGAGTTCTGAAGCATTTTGCTGAAAATAATAATATTAATTTTGCAGATAATATTGCCCAAAACAATTCAGAATTCATCCTGCTGCTTTTGTCAGCAGTCACATCATCAATAAATACAAGAGAACCAGTTCCATTGCCAGCCATACATGCCCACGCCATGACACTACCACCACCATGCTTCACTGATGAGGTGGTATGCTTTGGATCATGAGCAGTTCCTTTCCTTCTCCATACTCTTCTCTTCCCTTCGCTCTGGTACAAGTTGATCTTGGTCTCATCTGTCCATAGGATGTTGTTCCAGAACTGTGAAGGCTTTTTTAGATGTTGTTTGGCAAACTCTAATCTGGCCTTCCTATTTTTGAGGCTCACCAATGGTTTACATCTTGTGGTGAACCCTCTGTGTTCACTCTGGTGAAGTCTTCTCTTGATTGTTAACTTTGACACACATACACCTACCTCCTGTAGAGTGTTCTTGATCTGGCCAACTGTTGTGAAGGGTGTTTTCTTCACCCGGGAAAGAATTCTTCATCCACCACAGTTGTTTTCCGTGGTCTTCCGGGTCTTTTGGTGTTGGTGAGCTCACCGATGCGTTCTTTCTTTTTAAGGATGTTCCAAACAGTTGATTTGGCCACACCTAATGTTTTTGCTATCTCTCTGATGGGTTTGTTTTGTTTTTTTCAGCCTAATGATGACTTTCTTCACTGATAGTGACAGCTCTTTGTATCTCATATTGAGAGTTGACAGCAACAGATTCCAAATGCAAATAGCACACTTGAAATTAACTTTGGACCTTTTATCTGCTCCTTGTAAATGGGATAATGAGGGAATAACACACACCTGGCCATGGAACAGCTGAGCAGCCAATTGTCCCATTACTTTTGGTCCCTTAAAAAGTGGGAGACACATATACAAACTGTTGTAATTCCTACACCGTTCACCTGATTTGGATGTAAATACCCTCAAATTAAAGCTGAAAGTCTGCAGTTAAAGCACATCTTGCTTGTTTCATTTCAAATCCATTGTGGTGGTGTATAGAGCCAAAAAGATTAGAATTGTGTCGCTGTCCCAATATTTATGGACCTGACTGTACATCGGACATTAGTTGCTGTTCGTGTATTTATTTTTTTGCACTTTTATATGTGATAAACTGTCTAGTAATCTTGATTCACATTTTTGGCAGTGCAGTCATTTATAGGGTTCACAAATGTGACCATGTTAGACACATTTTGAAGACTGCAGCAGCCATAATCACATTTATCTGTGCTTTCTTTTTTTTTCTTTTTTTGTTTTGCCTGTGGCGCAGAGATTTCATTGTTATACAAAAAAAATTATTTTAACTTTATAATAAAGTTTAAAACAAATATAGCTGAATAAAATAAATATAACTCTCTGGCTGCCCAGTTAGGCTTTATCGATAAAGAATACAATAATCCTGCTGATAGATATATATATCTATATATATATATATATATATATATATATATAGATATATATATATATATATGCATACATATCTATATATATATATAGATATATCTATATATATATATAGATATATATATTTCTAGATATAGATATACATACTATATTACCAAAAGTATTGGGACACCTGTCTTTACACACACATGAACTTTAATGGCATCCCACTCTTAGTCCATAGGGTTCAATACTGAGTTGGCCCACCTTTTGCCGCTCGAACAGCTTCAACTCTTCTGGGAAGGCAGTCCACAAGGTTTAGGAGTGTGTCTATGGGAATGTTTGACTATTCTTCCAGAAGCACATTTGTGAGGTCAGACACTGATGTGCACAAGAAGGCCTGACTCGCAGAACAGCTTCAACTCATTCATTTCATTTCAAATCCATTGTGGTGGTGTATAGAGCCAAAAAGATTAGAACTGTGTCAATGTCCCAATATTTATGGACCTGACTGTATTAGTAAGTCCCATTCAAATAATAGTTGCTTGAAAACAAAAAGTATGTGAATGTCACTAGCACCCTGTTCACATACTGCAGTGCTGCAGTGCTCTTGTGCTAACACAAAGCATGCTGATAGGAGGAGAGAGCAGAGCGAGAGAGCATGAAAGTCATCAGTATTATACTTCTCCTTTCACTATTGAGTCATGGCCTGGGGACAGAAAGTAGACTTGTATGTGTCCAGTAAACTGCAGCAGAGAAAAATCAGGCCTCCTGCCCTGCCAGATAGGGTTGTGCTATGGGGTACAGCTGTGCAAATCTCAGGACTGGATACACAGAAATACAAATCCTTTGGCAGGAAAAACTGCTTCCACATATCTACTGTATTTCCTCTGCCTGGAAATCAGCTTTAAAAAATCAGTAGGGTTAGAAGTAGTTTCAGATGATGCAATATATTTTACTTTGGAATGAGCTGCAGTAAAGAGCAAGCCAAGCCAAGCCAAGGAGTTGTTATCTAAAGACTATGACTAATGTTTCTAGGACACATGAATTTTCCACTGCTATCACTTTTTCACTATCACTATTTTCCACTGCTATCACATATTATCCACCAGTTCTAAATTATCAGTATTTGACTTGCTTGTCGTACTTGTCAAACTAACAATAGGACTGGATGGGAGGATTCCTGTGGTAAAGAACAAGCAGTTACTTGCGGTTAGGGACTGAATGCAGTCTGTCTGTATCCAGGAATGATCATCTGTCCCTAACCATGGATAACTGCTGAATATGTAGATACATGTGAATAGTAGCAGACAGCCACAGCTCCAGTTAGGACCATAAAAAGCACAACCTGGCCCCACAGGACTGTGAACTCCCTATTTATATCCAGCTTTAAGCATAACTTAAACACTTAAAGACCGCCTACCGCATATTTACCGCGGCAGGTCGGCTCTATTGCACAAAATCACGTACCTGTACGTGATTTCTTGCAGTAGCCACTGGCGGGCACGTGGGCACCGCAATCATGTGCTGATTGGACACAGGAGATGCCAATCAGCGGGTCCGGTAGACCCGATGTCCATCGACCACCCGCAATCGTTACCCAGAGAAGCAAAACGCCGTTGTAAACAGGCAGATCGCCGTTCTGACAGGGAAGAAAATGGAGATCTTGTGTTTCTGCTAAGCAGGGACGCCAATCTCTGTCTTCATCCACTCAGAGCAACCCCCACACAGTTAGCAAGCACCCCCTAGGGACACACTTAACCCTTTGATCGCCCCTGATGTTAACCCCTGCCCTGTCAATGTCATTAGTACAGTGCATATTTATAGCACTGATCACTGTATAAGGCCTCATGTACGCTTTTTTCAGCTGCCCCTGGACTCATCCAGTGTTATTGTATGTGTACATGTACACAGGTTCGTTTAATGTTGTTTTTAGGCAGTTGTGTTTAGAGGCTTTTCTTTGAAGGCAAAAAAATTAGTTCAGGTGCCAAAGTTTCCGACGTTTCAGACGCCAAACGCCGCTAAACATGGTACCGGCGTTTAGCCGCGTTTCTTTTACAGGCGTTTGTCGTTTTTGGCTATTTTTTTTTTTTTTTTCAAACGTTTCTAATCGCAAACATGGCCAAATGCAGCATGTAAACGCGGCAAAACTGACATTTTAAACATGGCTTTTTATCTGTCAAGTTAAATCATTCAGGAGAGGTTGTAAAAACGTCCCGTGTACATCAAGCCTTAGTGTCACTGGTCCCCAAAAAAGTGTCAAAAGTGGCAGTTAGGTGTCCGATTTGTCCACCGCAACGTCGCAGTCCTGCTCAAAATCGCTGATCGCCACCATTACTAGTAAAATAAATAAATAAATAAAAATTCCATAAAAATATCCCATGGATGGTAGACACTATAACTTTTGCGCAAACCAATCAATATACGCTTATTGGGATTTTTTAAACCAAAAATATGTAGCAGAATACATATTGGCCTAAACTGATGAAGAAATTCGCTCTATTTGTAGGGAAAAAAAGGACATCAATTTTATTTGGGTACAACGTCGCATGACCGCGCAAATTGTCGGTTAAAATAACGCAGTGCTGTATCGCAAAAAATGGCCTGGTCATTAAGGGGGGTAAACCTTCCGAGGCTGAAGTGATTAAAGCATAACTAAAGGCAAAAAATGTTTTAGTTTTGGATAGAGTGGAGATGAATTAGAACACCTGTCAGTTTTTATTGCTGTCTGTGTCCCCATTAGGGAGATTCCCCCCCCCCCCCCAATTTTTATTTGGCCTGTTTACCATTATCATTGATCTGGAGGGCCCCAAAGGGATTCCCTTACTTTTCAGGGATTTCCTCTCAATTCTTGTTTGGCTATGAGACAGGAAGTGAAGGTAAATCTCCCCAATGGGACATGGATGGAAAAAAAAAAAACAACAGGGGTTATAACCCTCTCTTACTCTGTCCAAAATGAAAAGAAAAAAGTTTTGCCTATAGTTCTACTATAAGTAAAGTAAGAAATGAACATCTCACACACAGGCAGGTAATTTATTGTAGAAGAGATATGCAGTGTCTCTTCTGTAATGAAATACACTTTACCTGCTTTCTCGGAGTGTTCCATAGAACGCACAAACACATGTAGGCATATATGTAGCCCCATGGAAGAAGACATACTTCAGTGAGGCCACATATATGTGCACTCTGTGGGAGAGGGTTCATGTACATTACAGAGAATGCATCATGAAGAGTCAATACTACATTACCACACTGTGTGCACGCTCAGGCAAACAAAACAAAGACCAAAAGATAGGAAGAGCTGGGACAAAGACAGAGGTATTGATGGGGAAATTGCATATTTCATATTTCCTTATTGGCTCACAATATCTAATAATGAATTCTAAACCTGGTTAAGGGGTCATACAAGACATATAAGGATGGTCACTTTAGCTGATCTCATACCAAAGTAATGTCATTGTAAACTGACTATATGGACATGCCAGCCCACTAATCTCCTTTCAGGAATGTGCAATTTTCCATAGAAGGTAATTTTGCTCCAGTGGGAGTGGGTCGGCCATTCCTTACACCCAAATCCTATATACTATAGATATACATTGGAACAGTCAGTCTCACACCAGACCTGCATCATGCAAGCGTCTGGTCTGATTATCTGGCCTCGCTGCATGAAAAGCGGATGGGACTCCATGGAAAAACAGCATCTTTAGTTAAGTATTCTTATATACACATAAATAATAGTGCGATTCTTGTTACTATGCAAGAAATACAATACTGAAAATGTACACTCAAACAGTGAATAAAATAGTTCCTAATGTTCAATTTGGATGTAAGTCCATGTGCCAATAGTAAAGAAAGCATAAAGTGAAATGAAAGTGTTTCTAATTCTTCTCAGAATATTCATGCAGCCAACCGGGTAGCAAGCCACAACAAATGTTGGGAAAAATACACCATACACACGTGCTCTCCAACATAATCAAGCCTCTTTACATGATCCTCAATTACAGACATCAAGCACACGCACAAAGAAATAGACCCCTCCGAGTGTCTCTAAATAGAATCAGTGTGGTCCACTGGGCCTCAACTTATGATATTCACCAATACCATCGCCACAATCTCGGATCCAACTTAGATAGCTGCCATAGAGGAAAAGGAGCATAGGCCGCACATAGCGTCAATACTGCAATGCTTATTGTTAAAAACACAGCAAGTTATCATATGGTTCAAGAGAATTAAAAGCATTCAAACAGCATAGAGCCTCGCTGACATCCGGCATTGGTGGGCGTGTGACATCACACATTTGCGGCCCTACCCAACGTGTTTCGCATCACATTGCATCTTCAGGGGAACAGGAGCATGACAACACACTGATGCGAAACGCGTTGGGTTGGGCTACAAACGTCCTAAGTGTTGTAATATGTTGTAATGTTCACCGATTTATGTGGGACATTGTTGTGTGTATGTACACATGCAGTCAATGTTGACCAGGCCAGAATGACAATGACAGAATGGTTGATTTGTCTAACTGAATTTTAACAGCTGAGGACTCTTTGATGTGTTAATCTTATGCAAGTCTATTTGAACATCTCAAAGGGTATTCAGGTGGTATCTGTTAATATAATTACACATACCTAAAGGGGACTTGTTGATGTTGATATGCGGGAGTGCAAATTGGGGTGGTTCACGGCTGTTCACGGCTGGGGGTTGTTGTCTGTTTGAAAGACTAAAGCTAATCAAAGTCCTAAATTGAAACGGCCAATCAAATTGCTCAGCCATTCAATATTTAGTGAATATAACACGGCATTCAGTCTATAGGCTTGTCTGTGTGGGGAGTGAGGCTCGTCTGTGTATGAGAGAGGCTTGTCTGTGTATGCACACTCGGACCTAAGACATGGGGTTCTGAATTATATCTACTCTGTCGGATCTTTTTGTCATCTGTGGACTTTGGACTTTGTTCTGTGTTGGAAGTCAATAAAGTGCATCTCTCTGGAAGAATTGGGTTGCTGCGGAAGAGTACTTACATCATCATCATTATAATAATACTTACTAATTAATTATCATACCCACTCTACATCTATACACCCAATATACATTAATATACTCGATCACTACATTGGTGCCGTTCAAGCGACCAGAAGAGCATTTTCGGACTTAGTAACAGAAGTCGGTGGTGACAACAATCCTGTGAGTTGGACAGAAGTCTGATGAAGAACCAAGAGCTGTGCTGTGACTCTAATGTCTGGTTGTGACATAAGAGAGTCTAATCTACAAAATTTAACAAGTTGGGAACCCCAGAATTATTCTCTGGAGACCGGAAACAACAACAAAAAAAGGACTGTGTCGTGTACCAGAAGACCTGAAGTGGAAGCCGAAGGAGTAACTAATGCGGTGAGTAAAATATTTTCTTTTTTTTTTAATTATTAGTAATATAGTCAAAATGCTTACTCAGTGTGAAGCCAGTGTCAGTTCCGATATAGTTAACAGATGGGTATTAAAATGTATTAAGCGCCATGGCGGTCCTTATGAAATTCCAGAAAAATGTAAGCAGACGTGGACGATGATGAAGGAATTTTTAGAGAAAAATGTTTTTGATAGCAAAATTTCAGAAAGTAAAAGAAAAGGTTGTATTATACAGGGCTTGTTATCTTGCTGTCTAACAATGGAAAGTTCTTTGAATTATAAGGTTGAGGAAATTACCCAGTTACGGAAGGCAGTTGATAATAGCAACAATGTTTGTGAGAGGTTACAAAACCAATCAGACACTGAGACAGTAAATTTAAAATTGCATGCGGTTACCATTGGAGAAGCTTTACTTGAGAAAACTAAACGTTGTGATGAATTATCAGAGGAAAATGAGAGATTAAAATTAAGAATTATGGAATTAGAGAAGAGATCTCAGGAATGCAGATATGCATCAAATCTTGGATTCAGCAATCTGCAGCAAACAGAACCTCATATTAAATCTGATAATTCATTACCAGCTGCCCCCACTGTGACTACCACAGTTTATAACAATAATAATAATACAGGTGAAGTTCAGCTTGTAATGAAGCCTTTGAAATCAAAATTATTAGACGCAATTCTTAAAGAAATAGGAATGGTTCCATACCATGATTTAAACAGATTTTTAAAATGGTTTTGTGACATGCAGCAGGTCAGAGATATGTACAATCTCAACCCATCTGACTTAGAAAGAGTTTTGCAACATTCTGTAGGAAGTGGTCTTTGGATGAGAATTAAACAAATCCGTATTCAGCCTCTGAGGACAAGGGACATATTACTGGAATTATTATGTGTTTTGTATGGTGTACGTTCTGATGTTACTATTCATGGGAGGATCCAACAAATGCAAAATGAATCTCCCTATGAATTGTCACACAGGATAGCAACTATTATGGAATTATTGGTCGGTAATAATCTTGCATTTGAGCGTGGTGGCTTGATACATATGAGTATGTTTCTAGATGCGTTGCATGAAGCTATCAAACAAAATAATTTATTAGTTACCCCAAATCCTCATGATTTAAAAGACATATTGTTGAGAGCAGACCATTTATGGAGAAAGTCAAATGAGCAGGCTGTCAAAATTGATTTAGCCACATTGTTTAGGACAAATACTGAATATAAAGATCAGAAGATAATATCCTATGATAACACCCAGAGAGGACACTCCGGGTCAAACATAGGTGATATTAATATGAAAAACAGAGCTGACCAAAATAATAATAAGAAAAGGTCCAAGACTTGGATACCGTTTTCTCAGTTAAAACAGAGATATGACCAGCTGAAGATTGAGTATGACAAGATGAGAGGGGAACGTGATAAATTATTACAGCAGTTGAAGGGGGTACAGGGTGTCATAAATGCAGAAGATGTACATTCTCCAGATCTGTCTTTGAATGCAGATGACACTTCTCTAGCAGTGGGGGTGAATTAGCTCCAAACTGTAAACGTGTAAATAGTGTTTTGTTTTAACTTCAAACAACGTTTAAGGACCTTGCTAATTAGTTTTGTTGGAGAGTTTTGTCTTTCAGGTACGTCTGGAAATGCTGCTTGCATGTGAATAGCAGAAGGACAGTCTGAAATTGAATAGTGGGGGAGAATTATGGGAGAAATGCTGAATAGACAATATGTCACTATACATGGAATTATAAAGCATTCATGGACTCTCTCGAAATTCATCAAGCAATGGACCTTTTTTTTTCTTTTTCTTCAACGCCCTAATTTTTAATTTGTCTCCCTTTTCCTGATATGTTTTGCTTTTCATTTTTTATTTTTGTTTGTTTTATTTCTTGAACTTTATCTTAAAACCAAAGAGAGGCATTTTAACCTAAAATAATTTTCATAACATCTGTACATATTACATAATGCGTATTGATCGATATATTTGACATCTAAGGTGAGATGCTGCACAATGGCTTGGCATAGCATAAATTTTAGTATGTTGGGTGGTTTTCCTAAATTTATAAGAGGGGTGAGTGAAATTCATCACTCTAGTCATGATTTGAAAATTTGTTGATTCAGTTGTTTATAATATGCTAAAGGCTATGACATATGTGGATGAAAAAGACCTTTCTACCTTTCATGGTGAAGATACTGGCAAGAATTTCCACTGCCGCTTTGTCTGGATAGAAGATCTGATAAACACTGATGTCAAGCTGACTCTATCTGAACCATCGTGTGGGGGTATATCTATATGTATATGTTGGTATACCATTCAGGTGTAATTGTGGACTGAATGATCCAAGTAACTGCTTTATTGAAGGCAATGAAGGGTCGGCCTACAGCAAATTACAAAAATAAATTGTGACTGGCAATCAACAAAGATGGACTCATGAATGTCAAGTGCGAGAAAATAGTTTGAAGCACAGTTTTTACTGCCATAGTCAAACCTTTTGACCTTGAAAGTGAGTGCTGGTACATTGATAGTTCTTACTATAAAGATGAAAGTAGAGTGTTTGCGTAAAAGCATCTTTAAAAATGAAAAGCTTGAGCCTGGAGATGAGAAAATCCTGGACTTATGTGGATTGGAGTTCCCAGAGCATACCAAGTTTACGTTCAGTGAGATGGTGAGAGATGTGATGAAGTCAGACCGAAGAATGGACTGTGACATCAGCTCGTCTTTGCGCAATATTCAAGATCTTGATGTGATATAATAAGGCCTAACAGCTATATGGGCCACTGACGTTTACCAAATCCTTTTCCAGTCATGGTCTAAAAGTTATATTATCTAATAACTGTTTCATGGGGATATTTTAGAGGCTGGCGAAGAGAGATGTAACCAGTTTCAACTTCATATTTTATATGAGCCATTGTAAAGCATCCAGTACCTTAAATCGTAATGATATTTTTTGTTGTTTGATTTATGGGTCAGTTCTAGTAGTTAGAACCGACCCAAGTGGGGGTATATGTTGTAATATGTTGTAATGTTCACCGATTTATGTGGGACATTGTTGTGTGTGTGTACACATGCAGTCAATGTTGACCAGGCCAGAATGACAATGACAGAATGGTTGATTTGTCTAACTGAATTTTAACAGCTGAGGACTCTTTGATGTGTTAATCTTATGCAAGTCTATTTGAACATCTCAAAGGGTATTCAGGTGGTATCTGTTAATATAATTACACATACCTAAAGGGGACTTGTTGATGTTGATATGCGGGAGTGCAAATTGGGGTGGTTCACGGCTGTTCACGGCTGGGGGTTGTTGTCTGTTTGAAAGACTAAAGCTAATCAAAGTCCTAAATTGAAACGGCCAATCAAATTGCTCAGCCATTCAATATTTAGTGAATATTACACGGCATTCAGTCTATAGGCTTGTCTGTGTGGGGAGTGAGGCTCGTCTGTGTATGAGAGAGGCTTGTCTGTGTATGCACACTCAGACCTAAGAAATGGGGTTCTGAATTATATCTATTCTGTCAGATCTTTTTGTCATCTGTGGACTTTGGACTTTGTCCTGTGTTGGAAGTCAATAAAGTGCATCTCTCTGGAAGAATTGGGTTGCTGCGGAAGAGTACTTACATCATCATCATTATAATAATACTTACTAATTAATTATCATACCCACTCTACATCTATACACCCAATATACATTGGAGTTGTGCCTTAATATTGATTCCACATGACCGCACACTCCTACCCTAGCATTTAGGCATTAGTGAGTGCAGTACAAAGTGTCCCAGCTAGGGTGCCTTAAGCCCTGCTCACATACATCTTACCGGTGCAACTGGCTAGGATGTAATGTCTTATGTGTCCTGGTGGCTTGTATATACATTTGTGCTCATAAGTTTACATACCCTGGCAGAATTTATGATTTCTTAGCCATTTTTCAGAAAATATGAATGATAACACAAAAACTTTTCTTTCACCCATGGTTAGTGTTTGGCTGAAGCCATTTATTATCAATCAACTGTGTTTACTCTTTTTAAATCATAATCACAACAGAAACTACCCAAATGACCCTGATCAAAAATGTACATACCCCAGTTCTTAATATCGTGTATTGCCCCCTTTAACATCAATGGCAGCTTGAAGTCTTTTGCGGTATTTGTGGATGAGGCTCTTTTTATCTTCTCAGATGGTAAAGCTGCCCATTCCTCTTGGCAAAAAGCCTGCAGTTCCTGTAAATTCTTGGTCTGCCTTGCATGAACTGCACGTTTGAGATCTCCCCAGAGTGGCTCAATGATATGGCCACTGAGATGGCCACTCCAGAACCTTCACTTTATTCTGCTGTAGCCAATGGCAAGTCGACTTGGCTTTGTGTTTTGGATCATTGTCATGTTGGAATGTCGAAGTACGCCACATGCGTAGCTTCCTGGCTGATGAATGCAAATGTTCCTCCAGTATTTTTTGATAACATACTGCATTCATCTTGCCATCAATTTAGACCAAATTTCAGGTGCCTTTGTAGCTCGCACATCCCCAAAACATCAGCGATCCACCTCCGTGTTTCATAGTAGGAATGATGTACCTTTCATCATAGGCCTTGTTGATACCTCTCCAAATGAGGCGTTTAGGGCTGTGACCAAAAAGCTCAATTTTGGTCTCATCACTCCAAATGACTTTGTGCCAGAAGGTATGAGGCTTGTCTCTGTGCTGTTTGGCGTATTGGAAGAGGGATACTTTGTGGCATTTGCGTAGTAATGGCTTTCTTCTGGAGACTCAACCATGCAGCCCATCTTTCTTCAAGTGCCTCCTTATTGTGCATCTTGAAACAGCCACACCACATGTTTTCATGAAGCCTGTATTTCACCTGAAGTTATTTGTGGGTTTTTCTTAGCATCCCAAACAATTTTCCTGGCAGTTGTGGCTGAAATTTTAGTTGGTCTATCTGGTGTGGTTTCAACAGAACCCCTCATTTTCCACTTCTTGATTAGAGTTTGAACACTGCTGATTGGCATTCTCAATTCCTTGGATATCTTTTTATATCCCTTTCTGTTTTATACAGTTCAACTACCTTTTCCTGCAGATGCTTTGACAATTCTTTTGCTTTCTCCATGACTCAGAATCCGGAAACGTCAGTACAGCACTGGATGAAAGATGCAAGGGTCTGCCAGGAGTCCAGAAACTCACTGACGTTTTATATACACATACACGCACACACACACACACTAATTACAAGCAAACAGATCACAGGTGAGGATGGTTACCTTTAATAGCCATTCAAACCCCTTTGTGTCAACTTGTGTGCATGTTAACAGGCCAAAATCACCAGGGTATGTAAACTTTTGATCAGGGTCATTTGGGTAGTTTCTGTTGTGATTATGATTTAAAAAGAGTAAACACAGTTGATTGACAATAAATGGCTTCAGCCAAACACTAACCATGAGTGAAAGAAAAGTTTTTGTGTTTATCATTCATATTCTCTGAAAAATGGGCAAGAAATCATAAATTCTGCCAGGGTATGTAAACTTATGAACACAACTGTACCTGCTCCACTGACACTCCACTTACTTCCAGCTTTGGGTTGCCACGCATCTCCTTCTCCTTTTTTATCTTTATTTTTCATTGTTTTACATCTCATTTACAATATGAAATCTGTCTGCCTTTTACCTGTATCAGCTTGCCTTTATATGACTGGTAATTGTATCAATTAATGCAAGGTGTTCTCTGATCAGATGAGATGAGATGGAGAGGAAGGGCAGACGATGTCACAATCTCTGCCTTGTCCAATCAGAGTTACCTTATCCAATTTGAATGGTGGAGATGCTGAGTGAACCACCCTGTGACTTCAATATACAGACAAGTCTCTCCAGCAGCACGCAGAAGAGACCAGAGCTGACTATGTATGGCACAGACTACTATTTTGTAAATATTTTATTATATTTTTTCATGTACAGTGTACAGATTGTATAACAGTGTAAATTTGCTGTCCCTGGTAACGAAAGTGAGTACACCCCTGAGTGAAAGTGACCAAAATGGGCCTAAAATGTCAATATTTTGTGTGGCCACCATTATTTTCCAGCACTGCCTTATCCCTCTTGGGCATGGATTTCACCAGAGCTTCACAGGTTGCCACTGGAGTCCTTTTCCATTTCCTTCATGAAGACATCACAGAGCTGGTGGATGTTAGAGACCTTGCGCTCCTCCACCTTCAGTTTGAGGATGCCCCACAGATGCTCAATAGGGTTTAGGTCTGGAGACATGCTTGGCCAGTCCATCACCTTAACCTCAGCTTCTTTAGCAAGACAGTGGTCGTCTTGGAGGTGTGTCTGGGGTAGTTATCATGTTGGAATACTGCCCTGCAGCCCAGTCTCCGAAGGGCTCATGCTCTGCTTCAGTATTTCACAGTACATGTTGGCGTTCATTTTTCCCTCAATGAACTGTAGCTCCCCAGTGCCAGCAGCACTCATGCAGCCCCATCACCATGCTTGACTGTAGGCAAGACACACTTGTCTTTGTACTCCTCACCTGGCTGCTGCCACACACGCTTGACACCACCTAAACCAAATAAGTTTATCTTGGTCTCATTAGACCACAGGACATGGTTCCAGTAATCCATGTCCTTAGTCCGCTTGTCTTCAGCAAACTGTTTGCGGGCTTTCTTATGCATCATCTTTAGAAGAGGCTTCCTTCTGGGATGACAGCCATGCAGACCAATTTGATGCAGTGTGCGGCGTATGGTCTGAGCACTGAAAGGCTGACCCCCCACCCCTTCAACCTCTGCAGCAATGCTGGCAACACTCATACGTCTATTTCCCAAAGACAACCTCGGGATATGACGCTGAGCATGTGCACTCAACTTCTTTGGTCGACCATGGCGAGGCCTGTTCTGAGTGGAACCTGTTAAACCACTGTATGATCTTGGCCACCGTGCTGCAGCTCAGTTTTAGGGTCTTGGCAATCTTCTTATAGCCAAGGCCATCTTTATGTAGAGCAACAATTCTTTTTTTCAGATCCTCAGAGAGTTCTTTGCCATGAGGAGCCATATTGAACTTCCAGTGACCAGTATGAGAGAGTGGGAGCGATAACACCAAATTTAACACACCTGATCCCCATTTACACCTGAGACATTGTAACACTAATGGGTCACATGACACCGGGGAGGGAAAATGGCTAATTGGGCCCAATTTGGACATTTTCACTTAGGGGTGTACTCACTTTTGTTGCCAGCTGTTGAGACATTAATGGCTGTGTTGAGTTATTTTGAGGGGACAGCAAATTTACATTGTTATACAAGCTGTACACTACTTTACATTGTAGCAAAGTGTCATTTCTCCAGTGTTGTCACATGAAAAGATATAATAAAATATTTACAAAAATGTGAGGGGTATACTCACTTTTGTGAGATACTGTATATACCCTAATCTGTGAGGCTGAGCTATATACTCTGTCCTGTGATGCTGAGCTGTATACTCTGTCCTGTGATTCTGGAGCTGTATACTCTGTCCTGTGATGCTGAGCTGTATACCCTATCTGTAATGCTGACCTATATACCCTAATCTGTGAGGCTGAGCGGTGGGTGCAGCTCTCGTTCTGGAACGACGTCATATGGCTGTGCCCAGTTTAGCCACGATCGCGTGCCCACGGCAGCTTTTTGCCCATTAAATCGGCTGTGTCCAATCACAGCCGATCACATGTAAACAAGGAAGTGCCATTTATCGGCTCTCCTCGCCTCACACTGACACTAATCATCGGCATCTCCTCACAGGGAAGATGTGTAAAGGTAATCAGGGCACTGATCATCAGTTCCCTGATTACAATGCAGCCCCAGCAGTGCCCATTAGTGATGCCACTCTGTGCCCATCAGGGAAGCCAGTCTGTGCCCATCAGTCATGCCAATCAGTGCTGCCAATCAGTGCCGCCCATCAGTTCTGCTTATCAGTGCCCATCAGTGCTGCATATTAGTGCCTCCTCATCAGTGCCACCCCATCAGTGCCCATCAGTGAAGGAGAAAAGTTAGTTATTTACAACATTTTCTGACAGAAACTAAGAAAAACATTTTCTTTTCAACATTTTTGGTATTTTTACTTTTTTTGTTTAGCAAAAAATAAAAAACCCAGCGTTGATTAAATACCACCAAAATAAATCTCTATTTGTGTGAAGAAATCTATAAAAAAATTCATTTGGATACAGTGTTGCATGACCGCACAATTGTCATTCAAAGTGCGACATCGCTGAAAGCTGAAAAATGGCCTGGCCAGGAAGGGGGTGAAAGTGCCCTGTGTTGAAGTGGTTAACATAAGGAGTCTTCATCAGAGTCCCCCTTTACATCAGGTATCCCAATCAGAGCCCCCCTTTTAGTCAGGTGCCCCCCTTTACAGCAGGTGTCCCAATCAAAGTGTCCCTTTACAGCAGGTGTCCCCATCAGAGCCCCCCTTTACATCAGGTGTCTCCATCAGAGTCCCCCTTTACATCAGATGTCCCCATCAGAGTCCCCCTTTACATCAGATGTCCCCATCAGTGTCCCCCTTTACATCGGATGTCCCCATTAGTGTCCCCCTTAAAATCAGGTATCTCCATCAGAGTCCCCCTTTACATCAGGTGTCCACATCAGAGTCCCGCTTTACATCAGATGTCCCCATCAGAGTCCCCCTTTACATCAGGTATCCCAATCAGAGCCCCCCTTTTAGTTAGGTGCCCCCCTTTACAGCAGGTGTCCCAAATAAAAGTGTCCCTTTACAGCAGGTGTCCCCATCAGAGCCCCCCTTTACATCAGGTGTCCCCATAAGAGTCCCTCTTTACATCAGATGTCTCCATCAGAGTCCCCCTTTACATCAGATGTCCCCATCAGAGTCCCCCTTTACATCAGATGTCCCCATCAGAGTCCCCCTTTACATCAGATGTCCCCACCAGTGTCCCCCTTTACATCAGGTGTCCCCATCAGTGTCCCCCTTTACATCAGATGTCCCCATTAGTGCCCCCCTTAAAATCAGGTGTCCACATCAGAGTCCCCCTTTACATCAGGTGTCCACATCAGAGTCCCCCTTGACATCAGATGTCCCCATTAGAGTCCCCCTTTACATCAGATGTTCCCATCAGAGTTCCCCTTTACATCAGGTGTCCCTGTCAGAGTTCCCCTTTCCATCAGATGTCCCCATTAGTGTCCTCCTTTACATCAGGTGTCCCTATCACTGTTCCCCTTTATATCAGGTGTTCCCCTTTTAATGAGGAGCACCGTCAGGGTCCCCCTTTACATCAGGTGTCCTCATCAGAATCCCCCTTTACATCAGGCGTCCCCATCAGAGTCCCCCTTTACATCAGCTGCCTCATTACAGTGCCCCCTTACACAATGTCCCCCATCACAGTGTCCCCATCAGAGTGCCCCCTTACACAATGTGTCCCCATCACAGTGCCCCCATCCTCAATGTGTCCCCATCACAGTGCCCCCTTACACAATGTGTCCCCATCACAGTGCCCCCTTACTCAATGTGTCCCCATCACAGTGCACCTATACACAATGTGTCCCCAACACAGTGCCCCCTTACTCAATGTGTTTTCATCAGAGTGCCCCCATCAGAGTGCCCCCTTACTCAATGTGCCCCTGGCAGCTTCTCCTTCCTCTCCCCAGTCATGTGATAAGTGACATGACAAGGGGAGAGAGGAAGGAAAGTCTGCCGGCTGTCTATCTCCCCCTGCAGACTGGAGGGAGGAGAAAGCCTAACCCTCCCACAAGTGTTGCAGCTGCTCCTTGTGACAGGAGTGAAATCGCGATCACTCCTGTCAGTGAGCAGCGGCACCAGGAGTGCGCCCCCCCTCAACACAGCGCCGGGGGCAAGTGTCCGCTTGGCCCCACCCTTGTACTGGTCCTGCTCTCAACTTTCTGGGCTTTCCTTGAATACTTAAAAGACAACTCTTAATGTCTCACAGGTACGACATCATAAACCTTTTTCTTCCCCACATACACCACAAGCTCCTATGTTTTGTAATCCTGAATTTCCCCCAGGGATGGTTCCAGCATAATTTCAGTGGTGGTTTAAAGAGATTGTAAACCTCGGAAAAAAAAACCCTGCAAGACAAAGGCATAATGAGCTAGTATGCATTGCATACTAGCTCATTATGAAATACTTACCTTCGAACGATGCCCTGGATCGACGTCGGCCCTCTGAGTACAGCGCAGACATCTTCCACGGGAGTTACTCCTGGGTTTGCAGCTCCGGCACTGAGATTGGCCGGAGTCGTGGCGACATCACTCCCGCGCATGTGTACGGGAACCGCCGGTTACGGCGCGACTCCTGAAGAAACGGCACCAGCGGCCCGGAGATATTTAGGAGTTTAGGAGATATTCAAGGTACCTACAGGTAAGCCTTGTTATAGGCTTACCTGTAGGTAAAAGTGGTGTAACAGGGTTTACAACCACTTTAACAAGGGGCTTTTCAGAAAAGTAGATTATCGCAACGGAGATCGGCCGTACTCCTTACAACACTTGAAAAGACAAACTACAGATGCCCTCTAGTGAAACATTTAGGTATAGTCAATTTATCTTTTTTGTAAGAATAAACCTAAACTGGATCATGGTTAATGACAGGCTTACCTGTATCCTTCGTAACTCTACTAAGAAGTTTTATGCGACATGGGTTCCATGGATACAATATCTATCAGTACCTTAGTGAGTCCTTGGCTGGCCTTCTCTTTCTCTCCCTTCCTCTGTCTCGGTCTATACTTTTCTTTTCATTCTTACTATTTTATGTTTGATTTTTCTGATTATCTCAAGATACTTTAAGGTATACATGTGGTTTTACAGTTGATGGTATTCTTGGGCATGTGAACAGTGGTATCCCTCTACCTCCTTCCTATTGTCTTCTCCTAAGGAAGATGCTATCTGCCTGGCTGGTGTGTAGATACCATGGCTTCAATAAATTTTGAGTTGTTATCCAGTTGTAAATCATAAATATGCAGAACTTGCATTTTGGCTTCTCTAAGACTTTACATACTGCAAGCTTGTGCCTCAAATTATTAGAGACAGCATTTTCAAAAGATGGCAAGCAATGGCAGACATCGTCGTATTTCTCTCAGGAAAAAAAACAAAAAACAGGAGCAGAAATAGAGAGCTACGATTGCTTAGGCTAGCCAGAGCTGATAGCCTGGTGGGCCTTTTAGCTGATTGAAAGAAATCTGATGCCCTGCACACACTACTGGTTTCCCCGTCGGAATAAACTCTGAAGGTTTTTCCGACGGAGTTACGACTGAATTCCGCTCAAGCCGTCTTGCATACACATGGTCACACCAAATTCCGACTGTCCAGAACGCGGTGACGTACAACACGTACGACGGGACTAGAAAACGGAAGTTCAATAGCCAGTAGCCAATTGCTTCTAACTATGTAACTATATGTAACTATGAATTGGTTCGGTCGGAAAAATATAGAACATGTTCTCTATCTAATGCCCTGTACACACGGGCAGACTTTTCGGCAACAAAGGTCCAACAGTCGTTCCGACGGACTTTCAACGGACTTTTGATGGACTTTCTAACGAACGGACTTGCCTACACAAAGTCCGACGGACTAAAATAAAAAAAAATTGCTCAGTGTATGGTCATCTTTAATTCTTTTATAAGATGCACATTCCAGAACTGTCATTAAAAGTGTTTTTCATTTCTATACAAGTGTAGGGGAATGCAAGACCCACTTGAAGCAGATCAACTTCACCTCTTAATGAATTCTGAACGATCTCTGATGAACTGATGTTACTGACAAAAGCCTATAGCTGAGGACACAGGTCTTAAAGTTGTATTAAACCCTAAACCAAAAATATAACATCTTGCAGCTTACTAATCCTTAGGCCCCTTTCACACGGGCACCTCCGCTAAGCAGAATCCACTTGTTCAGCAGGGGATCTCCCCACTGATCGCCCGCTAAGCAGGCAGATGAGAGATCCATGTCCGTTCCTTTATGAAGAGCGGACACAGTCCCGCTCTCCTCTATGGGGCAATTGGATAGAAACGGACCTCCTGTGTTTGTGGGAAGGAACAGTGCTGGAAGGAATAGTGCTGGCAGTAATGTGTTACAAGACATTGTGCTGCCTGGGTCCAAGACTGAAATGCTGCCCCCCACCGCCCCAAAGGAAATCACGGCCCCTACATCCATTATTTTATATCATGACAATTAAAAATAAAATTACATTTATCAGGAAGTCAGATTTACATGCAACAGTGGTGATGGTGGTGGTGGGGGGTTCAGTCAGAGGCAGTGGTAATGGGGGGGTTCAGTCAAAGGCAGTGGTGATGGGGGGCTCAGTCAGAGGCAGCGGTGGTGGTGGGGGGGTTCAGTCAGAGGAAGCAGTAGTGGTGGTGGGGGGTTCAGACAGAGGCAGAAGTGGTTGGGGGTTCAGACAGAGGCAAAAGTGGTTGGGGGTTCAGACAGAGGCAGCGGAGGTGGGGGGTGTTCAGACAGAGGCAGCGAAGGTGGGGGGTGTGCAGACAGAGGCAGCGAAGGTGGGGGGTTCGGACAGAGGCAGCGGTGGTGAGGGGGGTTCAGACAGAGGCAGATGTGGTGGGGGGGGTTCAGTCAGAGGCAGAGGTGGTGGGGGGGTTGAGACAGGCAGCGGTGGTGGGGGGGTCGGACAGAGGCTGCGGTGGTGGGGGGGGTTCAGACAGAGGCAGATGTGGTGGTGGGGGGAGGTTCAGTCAGAGGCAGTGGAGGGGGTTGAGACAGAGGCAGCGGTGGTGGGGGGGTTCAGACAGAGGCAGAGGTGGTGGTGGGGGGAGGTTCAGTCAGAGGCAGCGGTAGGGGGGTTCAGTCAGAGGCAGTGGTGGTGGTTGTGGTGGGGGGTTCAGTCACAGGCAGAGGTGGTGAGGGGGGTTCAGACAGAGGCAGCGGTGGTGGGGGGGGGGTCAATGGCACTAGCACTTACTTGCACTCAGTGTCAGTCGTGCCTCCAGTGATACCTCTTCCAACATGGGGTCTCCACGCACAGCAGAAATCTCCTCCCCCTTCAGGCTGTTGGACGTCAACTGGTCAGCTGACTTTCTCCTGCAGTTTACGCCTCCTGTCCCGACATGGCATCTGTCTGCAGCAATGGGGGGAGCCACGGAGAGGATGAGCAGGCGGTCTGCTATGTGGGTATGGCAGCAAGTGCTCTGCCGACTCCCGTCATTACCTCCAACAGCAGCGGCACCGGGCCCCCTCACAGTGGGATAACCACCCCTCTACCTACTCTTCCTAGGCAATAGGTATCGGTAATTGGTATCGTCGAGTACTTAAAAAAAAAGTATCACTACTCTTACTCAGTGTTAAAAAAAATGGTATTGGTGCATCCCTAATTTGCAGGAAAGCTTGTTCTGTTGAAGAACAGACTTACTGGCAGAATCACCAGGTGAAAATAAAGGAAAGCAAGCCTAAAAAAGAAAACAAATGCAGCCACCACATTTAAGAATTTGTACGCTTCAATATATAACATTTTTACTTTTGGGTTTCATATCACTTTAATGTGTAACCAGAACAAGCATGTTCATATCAGGCACTGAAACTCCATGCTCTGGTAGTTGACCGAACAGCAACTGTCAACGTGTGATGGCTTCAGTAAAATCACTTCCAGATTCCTTTTAAATTAGTTACAACTCCAATTTTACCAGTGGGTTGAATGAAAAAAAAGCGATGTGGATGCAGGGATCTACCCTGCTGCGCTACTGTATTCTGACGGCAGGGACTCCTTCCCTGTCAGAATACACTGATCAGCACTACAGCAGCTGACCAAATGCTGGTTTTCCAGCAGGACTGTTCAACAGAAGTCAGTCTATTGATCATTCCTGCTGAACAGGACACAATTCAAAAACATGTAAACCCAGCTTAAAGCGGCGTTCCACCCATTTAAAAGTCAGCAGCTACAAAAAGTGTAGCTGCTGACTTTTAATAATCAGACACTCACCTGTCCCACGGTCCAGCGATGCAGGCACATGAAGCCCCGCTCCTCTCCCCCTTTTCTCCACGGCGCCCAGATTCTAACTGTGGGCGTGCGGCTGTAGCTTTACAGCCGGGCGCGCACTGTGCATGCGCGTGCCACGCTGCACGCTATGAATAGCCGGGTAATCTTCTGGGACCTGTGACATGTCCCAGAAGATTGCAGGGAGGGTTGGGGGAGTAATGAACTTCCTTTCGGTGCCGCGGAGCCAGAGGAGGAAGTGGAAGCTGGGTGCCCGTAAAAACTGGGTACCTGCTCTTCCCCCAAAAAAATGACATGCCAAATGTGGCATGTTAGGGGGTCACCATAAAGCGGAAGTTCTATTTTTGGGTGGAACTCCCCTTTAAGAAAATTAAAGTCCTTTTGCAGGGATTGTGTACAGTGACTTGAACAGCACAGACTTCTGGGAAAAAAGCACCAAGCCAATTACAAAGTTTTAGCTAGTCCTGTACTATATATATATATATATATATATATATATATATATATATATATATATATATATATATATATATATACAGTGGGGACGCTCTAGGAAGGGTTCTGGTCGTCCCAAATGTTTTCCATTTATGGATTATGGAGGCCACTGTGCTCTTAAGAACCTTAAGTGCAGCAGAATTTTTTTTGTAACCTTGGCCAGATCTGTGCTTTGCCACAATTCCGTCTTTGAGCTCTTCAGGCAGTTCCTTTGACCTCATGATTCTCATTTGCTCTGACATGCACTGTGAGCTGTAAGGTCTTTTATAGACAGGTGTGTGGCTTTCCTAATCAAGTCCAATCAGTATAATCAAACACAGATGGACTCAGATGAAGGTGTAGAACCATCTCAAGGATGATCAGAAGAAATGGACAGCACCTGAGTTAAATATATGAGTGTCACAGCAAAGGGTCTGAATACTTAGGACCATGTGATATTTCAGTTTTTCTTTTTTAATAAACCTGCAAAAATGTCAACAATTCTGTGTTTTTCTGTCAATATGGGGTGCTGTGTGTACATTAATGAGGAAAAAAATGAACTTAAATGATTTTTGCAAATGGCTGCAATATAACAAAGAGTAAAAAATTTAAGGGGGTCTGAATACTTTCCATCCCCACGGTATATATACTGCTCAAAAAAGGAACACTTTTTAATCAGAGTATAGCATCAAGTCAATTAAACTCTTGGGATATTGATATGGTCAGTTAAGTAGCAGAGGGGGGTTGTTAATCAGTTTCAGCTGCTTTGGTGTTGATGAAATTAACAACAGGTGCACTAGATGGGCATCAATGAGATGACCTCCAAAACAGGAATGGTTTTACAGGTGGAGGCCACTGACATTTTTTTCCATACTCATCTTTTCTGACTGTTTTTCACTAGTTTTGCATTTGGCTAGGGTCAGTGTCACTACTGGTAGCATGAGACGATACCGGGACCCTATAGAGGTTGTGCAGGCAGTCTAACTCCTCCAGGATAGCACATCAACACGTGCCATTGCCAGAAGGTTTGTTGTCTCCGAGCACAGTCTCAAGAGCGTGGAGGAGATTCCAGGAGACAGGCAGTTACTCTAGGAGAGCTGGACAGGGCCGTAAAAAGGTCCTTAACCCATCAGCAGGATCGGTATCTTCCTCCTTTGTGCAAGTTGGAATAGGATGAGCACTGACAGAGCCCTACAAAATTACCTCCAGCAGGCCACTGGTGTGAATGTCTCTGACCAATCAGAAACAGACCTCATGAGGGTGGTCTGAGGGCACAACATCCTCTAGTGGGCACTGTGCTCACTGCCCAGCACCATGGAGCTCAATTGGCATTTGCCATTGAACACCAGAATTGGCAAGTCCACCACTGGCGCCCTGTGCTTTTCACAGATGAGAGCAAGTTCATCATCAGCACATGTGACAGACATAAAAGGGTCTGGAGAAGCTGTGGAGAATATTATGCTGCCTGTAACATCGTTCAGTATGACCAGTTTGGTGGTGGGTCAGCGATGGTCTGGGAAGGCATATCCATGGAGGGACGCACAGACCTCTACAGGCTAGAGAATAGCACCCTGACTGCCATTAGGTGTCAGGATGTAAACCTTAGTTAGACTTACCAGTAACGCTATTTCTAGAAGTCTTTAAATATTTTTTTTTTAAATGTTCTAATAAATCAGGCTTCTGTTTCTGTTAAATATTTTGGCTGCATTACCTCTTTCATACATGCTGTATATTGCGTAGCGACTATCGTTAGTCTCAGGTAGAGTTAACAGATGTCGCTGCTAGTGTGAAAAGTTGTCTCTTGACTCACTTTCAGACCTCTACAACATTCATTATGCTCATATTCAGGGCCTTCATCGGGGGGGGGGGGGGGGGGCCTACACTTGTAAGGTGCCTGAGTGTCTTATAGGGCCCGGCCATCTGGCAGGGATGGAAGAAGGCAGGTGCGGGTGCAGGAGAGCTCCGTGGCTGCTTCTGTATGCGTGCAAGTCAGCAGCTGTGGCTGCTTTGTCTCATTGAGCTCACATTGAGCTCTTTGCTGCCACCTCTGGCAACTTCCTGCATGTACACTCCTCGTGTGTACTGCCTGTACTGGATCCTTGACTGCAGCTCCTATCTGTGTCTCAGCCACATGTGGAAACAAGAGCTGGGACTAGGAAGACCACCTTACATCCTAAGTAAGGGCTGTTGTACAAGTGAAGGGAGAGGGAGGGGAGGGGGTGGCTGCGTACGTGTGTGTGTGTGTACGTGTGTCATATATACAAAAGGAAGATAAGGCAAATAAGTCAGATAGAACACCACATCCCAATTTAGTTCTAAAACAGAGTAAGGGAGGGGGGTAACAAACCCTGGGACTTTAACGGTGTTATAAGTAGAGAAAGTATGAAAACACAGTTGCACAATCAATAAAATTAATTATTTTATTACAAAAGTAAAAAACAGGAGGAAATTAAACCATCCATATCACAAATTGTATGTTCCATTGAAAAGCACATATACAGACACTACCACTTAACATGTTTCGCTTTTTGATGCTTCTTCAGGAGATTTAGGTGGAATGCATAATATGCTACGGATAACAAAAGAGATAGGAATGAGACCTCATGTTGGTTGTTTTGATCAAAACAAGAAAAAAAACTAATAAATCAATACTATGAATATTGGCTTAGCATAAGTATGCAGGTAATCAAGAAGTACAATAATAGTCAAAATGAAACAATTATACAAAAAATGTTAATGTGGGAAGAGATGAACCTTACCCGGACTGCACACAGTTACATAAAAAACTTGATTAGAAATGGAAAATTTGTACGTCCCATATAAGTTCAGAATGCCCCGCCTAGAGGTTTGTTTTCATGTGGTCGCAGGAGGAAATTAATTTTGACACACATATTCGTGAGAAGCAAAATAGGGAGGTACATGGGAAAGGAATTGAGTACCGATTATTGATATTCAGAGGATTGTCAAAAACAAACACAGAAATGAAACTAAAAATAATAACGTATGAGTTACTTCAAATACGTATTGAAAGGATTGAATCAATATTAATGTCCTGCTGGTTAATAATCAAATCCAGCATGGAGGATACATCTAGAGAATGTCCAGCTGGAATATGGAGAAAAACATATGCAGCTGGACCCACTTGGGTCTAGATAACACTATTCAAAAAGTGCACAAAGCTGGGAGAATCTGAAAAATCATAAAGACAAGAGACTACACTAAGTATCAAGATAAATGAATAGCTGAATCTGATACTTGGAAAGCAAATGCCAAGCAGTACTTACCTAAGTTTGAAAACTCAAGTGTATACAGAGAAGTGGGAGAGATGTTAGCACTCCCAGTCGCAGGGCGCCTCTGGCAGATTGTTGCGGCGGATAGCCGCATCCATATAATCCTCCCGTCGCTGCGGCATCTGACGTCACTGCCAGGACGCGGACGTACAATGAGGATGCCCACGTGCCTGCGCCAGGTCTAAAAAATGGCGCGCTTAATGCGAAGCTGACACCGCCACAAAGAGAGGATGCCCGCGCGCATGCGCCAGATCTCACAGGCGGCGCGCGGGATGTTACGCTGTCAGCGTCACAAATAAAGCACACCATTTTAGTTGATGGAAAGCCCTACTGGGATGGATCAGCCAATAGCGGTAGAATCATGCAAGCAATAGGAGTAGCGGCTAAAAAGCCACGATCACATATTGCCATGCATGAAAAAAATATTGTTGTTAAAAATGGGACCGGATGAGCTAGCACAGGGACTAACACTTCTAGAGCTCCAATCAGCTGGATGATTGATTGTACATACACCTCGATTGGTGCCCAGGGCATCCGTACAGCCACTAGAAAACCAAAACCAAAAAAAGGAGGGTGCAACCAAAGAAATAATACATAAGGGACCTATTCACATGTTTAAACACTATGAATATAAGTAAAGTCTAAAGTACAGTAATAATAGAAGATAGTTAAATAATTAGGTGTGCAGCCCAGAGAAGGTTCACGAATGCCCACATAAATGAAAAAGGAAAACATACAGGTATATGGCACAAAAAGTGTCCAAAACTTTACATCAGTCGTTTTAATATTTCCAAAAATTAAATACATTAAGAGTACAGAAAATAATAAATAAATGGAATAAAGAATGACAAAGAAGAAAAGAAAAAGAGAGAAAGAAAAAGAATAGAATAAATCATTTAAGCATTGCCCATAGGGCACACTAGCTATAAGGGAAGCAGGATGAGAACTGGCCGCATGGAGCAAGAAATTTCCCGCAGAGGGTTTGCGGAAAAGAGTTGATCCGATGCTGCCGTCATTGTGGACCAATATTTGAATGTCCAAGAAGGTCAATTGCTGCTGAATTAATTCAAATGTGAATTTTAAATTGTAGTGGTTACCCTTGAGGCTGTCCAAAAATACCTTAGTTCCTCTCCAGATAAAAAAAAGTTGTCAATGAAGCGCCTCCAAACTGGCATTTGCTCAAAAAATGACTGCATGTCATCTCTAAAAAATAAATCACGCTCCCACCCCCCCCAGATACAGGTTGGCATAAGAGGGGGCACACTTGGTCCCCATAGCCACCCCCTGTATCTGGAGGTAGTGGGAGCCTCCAAAAAGGAAAATGTTGTTCAAAATAAATCCAAAATAAATTGGTTATACAGTTTGGGTGCATCATTGTTTTTGGAAATGAAGCCCTCCAAAACCGTCACCCCCAAATGATGGGTGGAGTTGTGGAGGGCTTCTACATCCAAAGCAATCAATAACTCCTAGGAATTCCATCTAGGGTTCTAAGAAAATAACTGGTGTCTTGAAGGTAGGACACGAGGCCCTCCACATCGACTCAAACTCAGACATTGACTAACCCCCTCTGGAAAGAAATGACCATCAGTGACATCAAAACTTTAGAGGATCTCATGGAGCTTTGGGATGAGGGCCATATAGATGAGACTGAGTACTCAGAGGCTGAGCACATCTGGTCTGGTCTTGATGGCCCTCCCCCGCCTCATGACTAACCTTCTATAATATCAACACCCCATAATTACAAAACTAAATCCAGAGTCTTTCCAACTCTTCAGGGTAATCCCAATGTATGGGCATTCACCAATCAAGTAACCAAGGAAATCTGCCAAACCAAATGACGAGGTTTATCACAATCAAATCTGACCCCTACTCAAAAAGATACATTGGTCTCACTTCAACAAAATAAAAATCTGATTATAAAACCTTCAGACAAGGGTGGAAATTTGGTTGTGATGGACAATCATCAATATGAATCGATGGTTCTGGCTATTCTGCAGAATCGAGAATGGTATAAAAAAATACCAGAAAGCCATCTTAAAATAACTGCAATTCGCTATCAGCAACTTATTGGTTCAGCCTATCATCAAGGCTTGATCAATCAGAAAACCTGGGAATTCCTTAATGTGTCATCACCGCGAACACCGACCCTATATGCACTTCCAAAGATCCATAAGAACCCCGCAAATCCTCCCAGACGCCCCATAGTATCCAGCAATGGCTGCCTCACTGAGACAGCCAGCCAACTCATTGATGATTTTCTCAAACCCCATGTGGAGGGCCTCGTGTCCTACCTTCAAACACCAGTGATCTCCTTAGAACCCTAGATGGAATCACCATTCCTAGGGGTTATTGGTTGCTTTGGATGTAGAAGCCCTCTACAAGTCCATCCCCATCATTTGGGGGTGGCGGTTGTGGAGGCTTCATTTCCGAAAACAATGATGCGCCCAAACTGTATAACCAATTTATTTTGGATTTGCTCGGATTTATTTTGAACAACATTTTCCTTTTGGAGGCTCCCACTACCTCCAGATACAGGGGGTGGCTATGGGGACCAAATGTGCCCCCTCTTATGCCAACCTGTATCTGGGGAGGTGGGAGCGTGATTTATTTTTTAGAGATGACATGCAGTCATTTTTTGAGCAAATACCAGTTTGGAGGCGCTTCATTGATGACATTTTTTTTATCTGGACAGGAACTAAAGACAATCTCCTTGTATTTTTGGACAGCCTCAAGAGTAACCACTACAATTTAAAATTCACATTAAATCAGCAGCAACTGACCTTCTTGGGCATTCAAATTTTGGTCCACAATGACGGCAGAATCGGATCAACTCTTTTCCGCAAACCCTCTGCGGGAAATTCCTTGCTCCATGTGGCCAGTTCTCATCCTGCTTCCCTATAGCTAGTGTGCCCTATGGGCAATACTTAAGACTCAAACGCAACTGTAGTGAAGATAGTCACTTTGAAAAGGAAGCAAATGCGTTGCAGTCACGCCTAAAACAACATGGATATAGCAATAAATGCCTTAAAAAAGCTTATATCAGGGCAAAAAATAAAAACAGAACTTCGTTAATACATGACCCCAAACCTGTCAAATCCAACGTAAGGGTCAGGTTGATTACTCGTTTCTCAGATCAGCACCGTCAGGTGCGTGACATCATTCAAAAACATTGGTATCTCCTGATGGGAGATGACAATGTATCAAAAAATCTTTAAAAATACCCATAGATCACTTTTAGAAGATCCCAATCCCTTAGGATAATTTTGTACACAGTCACTATACCACTCAGACAGGAAATCCCAAGGGGGCCAAGGGTACAAAACCTTGTCACAAATGCAATTTCTGTCGCTACATTCACGCAGCACGACAAATCACCCTTCCAAATGTGCGCTTATACAAACCCAAATTTATGGCAACCTGCCAATCAATTGGAGTTGTATATATAATGCTGTGTGAATGCAAGGCCTTCTACGTGGGAAAAACCAAGCGACCATTCTTTCACCGCATTAGGGACCACGTTTCCTTGTATCAAAACAAAAATGGAGACACCAATAAGCCGTCACATGGGTCTTTTTCATAATTTTGACTGCTCCGAAATGCACTTTTTGCTTTAGAGCATATCGCCCTGGTGAAAGAGGTGGCAGCTATGATAAAACGCTATTACAGCGTGAAGCATGCTGGATACATGATTTATCTGCTCTTCGGTATCCGGGTTTAAATGATGCTTTCCATTTTAAACCCTTTCTCAAATTATTTATTCTATTCTTTTTCTTTTCTTCTTCTTTGTCATTCTTTATTCCGTGTATTTATTTATTATTTTCTGTACCCTTAATGTATTTAATTTTTGGAAATGTTAAAACGACTGATGTAAAGTTTTGGACACTTTTTGTGCCATATACCTGTATGTTTTCCTTTTTCATTTATGTGGGCATTCGTGAACCTTCTCTGGGCTGCAAACCTATTTATTTAATTATTTTCTATTATTATTGTACTTTAGACTTTATTTATATTCACAGTGTTTAAACATGTGAATAGGTCCCTTATGTATTATTTCTTTGGTTGCACCCTCCTTTTTTTGGTTTTCTAGTGGCTGTACGGACGCCCTGGGCACCAATCGAGGTGTATGTACAATCAATCATCCAGCTGATTGGAGCCCTAGAAGTTTAGTCCCTGTGCTAGCTCATCCGGTCCCATTTTTAACAACAATATTTTTTCATGCATGGCAATATGTGATTGTGGCTTTTTAGCCGATACTCCTATTGCTTGCATGATTCCACCCCTATTGGCTAATCCATCCCAGTAGGGCTTTCCATCAACTAAAATGGTCACATCCCGTCAGACGCCGCCGTGGCGGAAGGATTATATGAAGGTGGCTATCCGCCGCAACGATCTGCCAGAGGCTCCCTGCGACTGGGAGTGCTAACATCTCTCCCACTTCTCTGTATACACTCGAGTTTTCAAACTTAGGTAAGTTACTGCTTGGCATTTGCTTTCCAAGTATCAGATTCAACTATTCATTTATCTTGTTACTTAGTGTAGTCTCTTTGTCTTTATGATTTTTCAGATTCTCCCAGCTACGTGCACTATTTGAATACTGTTATCTAGACCCAAGTGGGTCCAGCTGCATATGTTTTTCTCCATATTCCAGCTGGACATTCTCTAGATGTATCCTCCATGCTGGATTTGATTATTAACCAGCAGGACATTATTACTGATTCAATCCTTTCAATAAGTATTTGAAGTAACTCATACGTTATTAATTTTAGTTTCATTTCTGTGTTTGTTTTTTGATATCCCTCTGAATATCAATAATCGATACTCAATTCCTTTCCCATATACCTCCCTATTTTGCTTCTCAGGAATATGTGTGTCAAAATTCATTTCCTCCTGCGACCACATAAAAACAAACCTCTAGGCGGGGCATTCTGAACTTATATGGGACGTACAAATTTTCCATTTTGTATCAAGTTTTTTATGTAGCTCAGTGCAGTCCGGGTAAGGTTCATCTCTTCCCACATTAACATATTTTTTGTATAATTTTTTCCTTGTCAAAAGAAGTTTATTGAGTATACAATGTTATAAAGATACATAAAGTAAGTTTACAAGGATCTATAAAGTAAGCTCATTGTTTTACAGTAGGGTTTATATAGGTAAATATCATGAAATTTCAAATATTAAACATTGGGTTCACGTAAACCTAAATTAAAGATATATATCATTTCCTTAGTTACTTTTGTAGGTATTTAAATGATTTATACCTACTATACATATTGTTTACAAGTAGAGTGTATATAGGTCAAATAAATTCTGATAATGAGCTTTAATCGTAAGGTGGAGAAAAGGAAAGAGAAAGAAGAAAAAGGGTTGAAAGGGAGAGGTATGGTCCACAAGGTTGTCCCGCTCGTCAGTTTATTATTCTTTTTAGTTCTCTTTGAAGCCTTAGAATGGGTGTCTCTGTAAGTCATTTAATCTGTTACCATGGCAACAGGACAGAGTCATTGAAGTTTGACAGGAACTGTTGTTTTATCCAAGGATGCCAAAGTTTTTCAAATTTTGGAATTTGATTTTGATCGATGGCTACCATCTTAGCATGGGACATTGTATTATTCATTCTGTGAATTGTTTCTGCTAGTACCAATGTAGGAGATTTCCATGCCTTGGCCACTGTTTGTTTTGCAGCCGTTATTAGTTGGATCATAAGTTTGAATTGAGAGAGTGTTAACCATTCCGGTTTTAGATTAAGTAAAGTTAAATATGGATCTGGTTGTATTATTTTTTTAAATATTTTAGATGCAATCACGAAGACTTCCTTCCAGAAGGTTTGGATTACTGGGCACGTCCACCATATGTGTAAATATGTGCCTATTTCTGGGCATCCTCGAAAACAAAGAGCTGAGGTATTAGGCGAATATTTTGCTACTCTAGCGGGTACAAGGTACCAGCGAGTTAGGACTTTATAATTTGTCTCCAGTGCTAAGATGTTGGGTGAAGATGACTTAGATGTGAGCCATATGTTAGACCAGTCCGTGTCTTCTAAAGTTCGTCCCAGGTCCTCCTCCCACCTCTGAACGTAAGAGGGTCTATTAAGATTTGGTACTCCATATAATTGATTATAAAGTGATGAAATTGTACCTTTAGCAAATGGATCTTTTGTACAGATTGATTCAAAAATGGATAATTGGGATAATGGTGTATCTCCCTTTAGGAATGGTGTATAGAAATTTTTGATTTGGAGATATCTAAATATCTCAGAGTTTGGTAGATCATATTTTTCTCTAAGCGATGGGAATGAAAAGGATGATTTAGATGCTATGAAGTCATTTAGTGTCTGAATGCCTGATGTTGTCCAAGCTTTAAAAGAATTTGGGTAGATCCATGCCGGATAAAAGGCCGGATTTCTGATAAAAGAAAGGAGAGGATTGTGTGGAGATTGTAACTGATATTTGGTTTTTAGTTTATCCCAGAGAGATAAGAAGTGTTTAGTTATGGGATTATGAATTTTAAAGCGGTCTTTAGGATCAAGCCATAATAAATTTGATATTAATAGAGGGTCATTTTCTGAAGCCTCTATAAATACCCATAATGGGATTTCCTGTTTTGCATGGTATTTGGACAGACTGGCCAAATGTGCCGCTCTGTAGTAGTTAGTAAAATTAGGGTATCCCAGGCCTCCTTTATTTTTGGGAAGATGTAGTGTGTGTATAGGTATACGTGGTTTAGAAGAGCCCCATATAAACGAAGTTGCTCTTTTTTGTACTATTCTCAAAAAATAGGAAGGAATTAGAATAGGGAGGACTCTGAATAGATAAAGCAATTTGGGTAGAATAGTCATTTTGATTGCATTAATCTTCCCCATCCAGGATAAAGGAAGTTGCGACCATTGTTTTATTAGATTTGTGATCTGTCTTAATACAGGAGGATAATTGGCTGAGAATAAGTCAGAATGAGAGGCTGTTAAATGAATTCCAAGATATGGGATTGATTTTTCTGCCCATGTGAATGGGAGCGCAGCCCCAGCCGGGATCAATTCCATGTTTGTGAGTGAAATATTAAGCACTAGGCATTTCTTAGGATTAATCATAAGGCCGGATAGGGCTGCAAATCCATCAAGAGCTGGTATTAAGTTAGGACCAGAGACCTGTGGTGATGATAGAAAAAGTAATATATCGTCTGCAAATATACATAATTTGTGTGTAATACCTCCTACTTCAATGCCAGTTATAGTTTGGTTTGTTCTGATATATTGGCCCATGGGTTCGAGTATAAGGGCAAATAATAAGGGAGATAATGGGCAACCCTGTCGGGTACCTCTTTCGATATTAAAGGCTTCAGATTTGTATCCAGCATATTTTATATAGGCTTTGGGTTTATTATATAATGCTTTGATCCATGTTAAAAAGTGGGGTCCAAAACCCCATTTTTGTAATGAATATTGCATATATTGCCAGGATACTGTGTCAAATGCCCTCTTCATATCGAGAGATAGAAAACATAAAGGGATTTTCCGTTTTTTAGCAATATGTGCCAATAACACTGCCCTGCGTATATTATCGCCTGCCTGTCTATTTGGCATGAAGCCTACTTGATCTCTATGTATTAATTTTCCTATAATGCTATTGAGGCGTTTTGCTATTATTTTTGCTAATAATTTAATATCGAGGTTTAACAGAGAGATAGGCCGATAATTCACACAGGAAGTATCATCAGAAAGGGGTTTTGGGATCATACAAACAATTGCCATTAGTGTTTCTTGCCGAAAAGAATGTCCATCTAGAAGTTTGTTAAAAGTTTCAGTGAGAATGGGAGAGAGTATTTCTGAGAATGTTTTATAGTATAAAGCCGAGTAGCCGTCTGGGCCTGGTCTTTTGTTAAGTTTTAGGTCTTTTATGGCGTTAGCAACTTCATCTATAGTTATAGGCTCATCCAAACTGCTTTTTTGATTCTGAGATAACTCAGGTAAGGTTATTTTTGAGAAGAAGGATTCAGCCTCTGTAGGATTAAATTCATTGTTTGTCTTGTATAAAGTTGCGAGATGTGAGTGAAATTTATGGACTATTTTAACTGGATTACAAGTGTAAACATTTTTTGATAATTTCAAACGTATTGGTTTGAAAGATTTGTTAGTTGAATTTAATGCCCGAGCCAAATATGTACCTGGTTTGTTTGTATTCATGTAGAAATTGTGTTTGGAGCGTTTGAGGGATTTATCAACTGACTCAGTGAGAAATAGATCGTATTCCAATCTAGATTTTTCCAGATGAGATTTTGTACTCTGAGATGGATTATCTTGAAATGATATGTAGGCTGCATTAAAATTGAGTTCTAGTTTTTTTGCTAGATTTTTGCGTTCCCGTTTAAATAGTGCCATTTGTCTTTGTATTGTACCACGCAAGACAGGCTTATGAGCTTCCCACAGTGTTATTGGGGAGATGTCTGTTGTATTATTAATTGATATGTATTCCTTTAAAGCTTGTTCAATGGCCATCTGATGTAGTGGGTGTTTGAGCATTATGTCCGGTAAGTACCACGTTGGGTCATGCGCTTTTGGTATGGCTGAGGCTATAGTAGTGTATACTGCATTATGGTCAGACCACGGAATCGGAATTATATCTGATGCAATAATTTCTGGTATCATTCCTATTGTTAGAAAAATATGATCTATTCTGGTGAAGGTTTGATGAGGGTGCGAGAAATAAGTGAATTTCTTTTTCATTGGGTTACTTTCTCTCCATGAATCTACCAGATTGTATTTGGAAAGAAGTTGAGAAAAAGGTAGTCTAGAGGTTATTTTGGATGGTGTAAAAGGTGATTTATCTAGAAATGGGAGGAGGACCTGGTTCGAATCCCCACACATTATCACTGTTCCTATTTTGTGTGTATTAATCACTTGTAATATATGTGAGAGGAATGGTGTAGGTTGTTTGTTAGGAGCGTAGTAGGAAATCACCGTGATTGCTGTATCCATTATATAACCCATGAGTATCAGGTATCTACCTTCTGGGTCTTTAATTTCTGATGATAAGGTGAATGGTGTGGATCGGTGAAATGCAATTAGAGTTCCCCTTTGCTTGGTACAGGCAGAAGCTGTGTAAATTTGTTGATAAAAAGGAGAAATATATTTTGGAGTAGAATCTTTGGTGAAGTGTGTTTCTTGGAGGCATACTATGTGAGCCTTCTTGTTATGGAAAGTACGGAAGGCTTTGGTCCTTTTTTGAGGGACATTTATTCCCTGAACATTCAGGGAAAGTATATTCAGTGGTGCCATGGCAACAGATCAAATAGTTTTGACTTACTTTTTGTTATGCAGAGCTGACTGCGCAGATCAACCTGTGTGGACTGAAGAGATGAATAGATAGAAAAGAAACCAGTGAATTCTGGAGTAAAGAGTAAACAAAAAACATATGAGATTAGATGATACATTGTATAAATTATTTTTTGCAAGTAATCACAATTTACCCGTGAAAGAGAATAAATATCTCTCTCAGGGGAATAAGTGCCTTCGTCACACTCCCACATAATATGGTTGGGAGAATGAGGAGGGCTAATGGGGGTACACGGATCTTCCGCTTACAGGAGAGAAGTGCTATGTCAAAAGACATCAAAATGATGTTTCATTAGTTGGAGTGCAGAATATATTTTTTGTTGAAATTATTTATTCCAGGGTGGTTGTATATGGTTAGTCTTGCCCTAGGCTAAATAATTCAGTTAGAAAGGTACTGTTAATAACTTTGGTATTGATGAAGATAGTTTGAATTATTTTGGGATTTTAACCCTTTTAGAGTAAACAATTACATATTTTATTCATATGTAACTGTTTAGATATGTTAACTCATAAAATTGAGGTTGTATTGCTTCAGATTAGAATAAACAAAAACATAATTCTAGGAACTAGTTAGGTAATAATATATTTGTTTTAAGAAAAGAAAGAAAAAAAAAAAAAAAAAAAAGCTTCCATTACTTCTGGATTATTGAACATATTTGTCCTAAAAAGTAATAAATCTATTGTTATTACCTGATAATATATAACCGAACAAGAATTTCCTTATTTCACTTATATATTCTAAGGCTATATGAATCAGAAGTAATAAGAAATATAACTGGAATGTAACATGATCCCACACAGTGTGTGACTATCAGAATGCAGTTACATTCAGTTATAAATATAGGTTTTTTATAGAGAACCATCTCTTAGTATAATAAATGAAGAGATATCAGGAATTAGGATGTCAGTCCATTGAATCTTCTTGGTCCATGGATGATGTGGCATAACGGCCTCTTTTGTGAGAATGATGATTCCCATTTTGTTCTGGAATTTTCTGGGTGTTGCCTGAAGGTGAAGATGATGCCATTCTTCTGCGTGTGGGAGTGTTGCTGCTTGTGGGTTCTGTCAGATTTAATTTTAAAAGGGTTTGTTGTAGTTCATCTGCTGATCTGCTTCTGTAAATTGTACCTTGGTAGTTAAATCTGACTGAAAAGGGGAAGCCCCATTGATACATAATGTTGTGGCGTTGCAGTTCCATTAGTTGGGGTTTCATGGATCATCTTTTAGTAATAGTAAGTTGGGATAGGTCAGCAAAAATTTGATAATTGTGTCCTTGAAAATTAAGTTCCTTTTTTTCTCTTGCAGCAATTAGTATTTGTTCTTTCGTTCTGTAATAATGAAATTTTGTGATTATATCACGTGGGGGTCCATCTTTCTTTTTGGCTGTGAGGGCTCTGTGTACTCTGTCCAGTTCTAAACGTTCAATAGGGATATCTGGCTTTAGTTCTTGTAATAGAGCAGTAATAGTAGATTGCAGGTCTGTCACAATTTCAGGTATTCCCCTTATGCGCAAGTTTGAACGTCTGGCTCTATTTTCGTAATCTTCGAGCTTAGTTTGAAGTATTAAATTCTCTTTTTTTAATTGTTCCAATTCTGTTATATTTTCTTGGGTTGTAATTTCAATTTCATCCATTTTTATTTCTAAGGCTGCGGTGCGGTTTCCCAGCTCTCTTATTTCTTTGGTTAGGCTGTTTGTTATTTGGTCTGAGGTTTGTTTTAAAGCCTTATGAAGCATCTTTTCAAATTGTAATAATATTACTGGGGATACTGAGGAGGCTTGTGGAGAAGTTTGTGAGAGGATTTGTTCTGTATCTGACTCAAATGGAGAGTCTTGCTGTGACATTTTCTGTCTGTGAGAGCGCCCTGATGCTGTATCTTGTGAGGTGACTGGAGCTGCTTCAGCTGCAGTGAGTGCCTGTGAGCTCTTTGTGAGGTGATTTTTATTTCTACCACGGTTTCCTCCCAGTACCATATTTCCTGCCCAAACTTTCACAGTTTGTTCCCTGGGGCAAAAAGGTTCAAATGGATACCTTTTGAGCCTGCAGGCTCAGCTTTGTCCTTCTCTTCTCTCCTCAGCGGTGTGGAGCTCTAACAATGCATGTCTGCTCCGCTAGGCTCCGCCTCCTGCCCCCCTTTTGTATAATTGTTTCATTTTGACTATTATTGTACTTCTTGATTACCTGCATACTTATGCTATGCTAATATTCATAGTATTGATTTATTTGTTTTTTTCTTCTTTTGATCAAAACAACCAACATGTGGTCTCATTCCTGTCTCTTTTGTTATCCGTAGCATATTATGCATTCCACCTAAATCTCCTGAAGAAGCTTTAAAAAGCGAAACATACGGAGTGGTAGTGTCTGTATATGTGCTATTCAATAGAACAATTTGTGATATGGATGGTTTAATTTCCTCATGTTTTTTACTTTTGTAATAAAATAATTAATTTTATTGATTGTGCAACTGTGTTTTCATACTTTCTCTACTTATAACACCGTTAAAGTCCCGGGGTTTGTTACCCCCCTCCCCTACTCTGTCATATATACACGTGTGAGGAGGGGCTGAGAACATACAGGTGTGAGGGGGGGCTGAGAACGTACAGGTGTGAGGGGGGCTGAGAGCTTACAGGTGTGAGGGGGGCTGACAGCGTGCAGGTGTGAGGGGGGCTGACAGCGTACAGGTGTGAGGGAGGCTAAGAACACATACAGGTGTGAGGGGGAGTGTACAGGTGTGAGGGGGGCTGAGAGCACATACAGGTGTGAGGAGGGGGCTGAGAGCGTACAGGTGTGAGGAGGGGGCTAAGAGCGTACAGGTGTGAGGAGGGGGCTAAAAGCGTACAGGTGTGAGGAGGGGGCTAAGAGCATGTACAGGTGTGAGGGGGGCTGAGAACGCGTACAAGTGTGAGGAGGGGGCTGAGAGTGTACAGGTGTGAGGAGGGGGCTGAGAGCGCGTAGAGGTGTGAGGAGGGAGCTGAGAGCGTACAGGTGTGAGGGGGGCTGAGAGCATACAGGTGTGAGGAGGGGGCTGAGAGCATACAAGTATTAGGAGGGGGCTGAGAGCATACAGGCGTGAGGGGGGCTGAGAGCGTGCAGGCGTGAGGGGGGCTGAGAGCGTGCAGGCGTGAGGGGGGCTGAGAGCGTGCAGGTGTGAGGGGGGCTGAGAGCGTGCAGGCGTGAGGGGGGCTGAGAGCGTGCAGGTGTGAGGGGGGCTGAGAGCATACAGGTGTGTGAGAGGGGGTCTGAGAGCGTACAGGTGTGAGAGGGGGGATGAGGCACTGAAGGACTTGGGATGGCTAGTGGGCGGATTTGGTGGGACAGCCAGTGGGCCGGCTCTCGGGAATGTTTGTGGTCAGGTCTGGGGGGGCCAAGGCCTAAAGCTGTGTAAGGGGCCCCACAATTTCTGATGGCTGCCCTGCTCATACTATTATCCCACAATGCATCCCCTTCTTTAGCCACTTCCCATGTATAAACGTTGAAAGTTGAAGTGGTTACAACCATGATCCCTGTATTTTTTTAAGGAGGCGGCGATTCTCTTTTATAGAGCCGCTGGATCACTTTTACAGGAGGCAAAGGGGGGGGGGGGGTCCTACGCCACTGTCAGGCTCTTACTTACCAGACCGGCGAGTCCAATCGGGCAGAGGGTAGGCTCCCTTACGCGTCCGACTAACGGCCCCTGGTAGAGTAAACAGAAGGCACGAAAGTACGGAGTGGTATGAGAGCCTGTATGCACAGTCCAGATACTGCAGGGTAACAGATGAGAAGGCTGAAGCTGGCTGAAGCACAGGCACAAGACGGAGCAGGTTAGTTAGGAAGCAGGCTGGGTAGACCACAGACAGGCAGCTGGAGTCCAAGGGAACAGGCAGACGGATGGTCAGGAGGCAGGCCGGGTTCGGTAACAGACAGACGGCAAAGGTACAGTGGAGCAGGCAAGCGGATGGTCAAAACAAGCAGAAGTCAGGTACAGGCAGAGTTCAAGGAGAGGTCCAGGAGACAAGGCCGGGTCAGCAGGTAATCAGGAACGGTTCGGATACAGGGTCAGGCACTGGGACAACTAGCTGTTGATCAGGCAGCACTGGTCACAGAGGCAAGCCAGCTTAAATGCATCTTTTGGCGCCAAACGACGTGCACGCGCGCGCCCCAGCACACACAGGCGCGCGCACCCGCTAACGCCCGCGCGCGCCCCCGCACGCCGGTGTGCACAGCAGGACGACCCTGGACACACACACCAGCACCGCGAGGAACACGCACAGCGGGGTCCACAGGAACGCGCGCGCCGACGCGCCCTGCCGCACACCGCCGCGAGCACCCTGCCCGCCGAGGTACGCTCTCTGACAGCCACCTTTACCGGGCTTTCCCATCCAATCAGGGAGCCCAGTAAGCATGCGGATAGCAGAATCCGCTTCCTGGGACACAGTGAGAGGAACTGATGTTGTTCCTCCCACTGTGTGACATCAGAAAACAGAAGCAACAAGAATTTAGTAATTTTCCAGTTTTGGTCTCATGTAAACAACCCATTACCAATCTTGGTTTGATCAGATGCTTTGGAAACCAGAGGAGAGATATGGGGCCTAATGAACCTGTTCCAGCCAATGCTATCACAAGGGATATTGTTCACTCCTCGTGATAGCAATTAAGTTGATCCAAACTCTGAGGATCCGAGGGGATACACGCACACCGTCCTTCATGGTGGTTTTGCATTCAGCTTCCAATTAGGGTCTAATTATCTAACTATTGTTTTATTATATAAAGCGCAGTGTGGGCGAGCAGACTTATGCCCCAGTAGCAGTCCCATAGCACGAAACACGTCGGATCTTTGTCTGCTAAAGCTATGCACATTGCGCCAATTTTATGAATTCTTTTGTGATCACATTTTAACCACTTCAATACAAGGCACTTTCGCACCTTCCTACCCAGGCCAATTTTCAGCTTTCAGTGCTGTCACTATTTAAATGACAATTGCGCAGTCATGCTACACTGAACCCAAACTAAATTTTTATCATTTTGTGCTCACAAATAGAGATTTCTTTTGGTGGTATTTGATCACCTCTGCGGTTTTTATTTTTTGCTAAACGAATAAAAAAAGACTGAAAATTTTGAAAAAAAAAGTCTCTGTTTTTGTTATAAAATTTTGTAAATAAGTACCGTAAGTTTTCTCCTTCACTGATGGGCACTGATAAGGCGGCACCGATGAGGTGGCACCAATGGGATGGCAGTGATGGGTGGCACTGCTGGACACTCATAGGTGACACTGATGGGCACTAAAAGGCTTCACTGATGGGTACTTATGGGTGGCACTGAAGGGCATTGATGGCTGAAACTGATAGTGGCACTGGCAGGCATTTTCATTGGCACTGATTGGCAGCTGCCTGGGCACTGATTGGCATTTCCCTGGTGGTCTAGGGTGGCATACCTGGTGGTCCAGTGTGGTGGCCACCCCTGGTGGTCCTGGGCGGGCTGAGCTGATAAACAATCAGCACAGACCCCCCCTTCAGGAGAGCAGCTGTCAGGGATACCCTGTGGCAAGGCAGATACTCAGGCGTGCGCACAGATGTTCCTACGAAAACGCGCCGGGCAGCAGCGTGTGTACGTGTGCAGAGACACGCGGCAGGCACGTGTACGTGGGAACATGCGGCAGGCACGCGTGGGCTAACCTCGGCTTGGCGCCAGTTTCCCTTTAAAAAGACAGCAGCTGCTCTAGTACAGTGCTGTCTGATCTGCAGCTTTACCTGAGTCTGATCCTGTACCTGCTGTTATTACCTGATCCTGCTTTGTTTGACCACTGCTGCCTTGACCTTCATATATCAGAACCTGTTGATCTTCTGTTGCCAAACCACTGCCTGCCTGCTGAATTAACTACCTGTTACCCCTGTTGACCCGGCTTGTCTCTGCTTCAGTCTATTCCTGATCCAGTTTCGACCTAGATCCAGGGGTCGCTGACCTACACCTGTATCCACCGCTTCCAACTGCTTCTACAGTCCAGTCCGTCCGATGGACCTTCTCTACTCATCTGTATCAGCTACCACGGATCACACAGGTGCTCCTACCCCACTGCACTCTTGTACCACTGTTGCAACCCCAGTGGTCCCTGAGCCAGGGCTGTAAGAGAGGTCTCCTTCTACGGTTGGGCTCTGATACAGGTACGTGACAGCAGCCGATCGGCTCTCCTCTACTCGCGTCTGTCAGACATGAGTGAGGAAAAGCCGATCAACGGCTCTTCCTGTTTACACTGTGATCAGCCGTGATTGGACATAACTGATCACGTGGTGAAGAGTCTCACAGAGACTCTTTACCTAGATCGGAGTTGCGGTGTGTCAGACTAACACGCCGCAACGATCGCCCCAGGGGCGCGCAGTGGCTTGTTATCCTGACCAAGTCATGTGACGTCTGGTCAGGATAACACAACCACTTTGCCAACGTCATTTTGCTATATGGCGGGCGGCAAGCGGTTAATGTACACATCTTGAATAATGTTTGTACTTTTGTATTAATAAATTCATACGTAGTTTGATCTACACCATGTGGAACCCTTATTTTGTTTTTTTATGATCATCTTTTACCTACTGCTGGAGAAAAATCTTTAAAGATACCACACAAGATCAGGAGGTTGTGGTCGCCTCCCTGCTTCCGGTTTGGTCTGGTTCATCCCATCGCTGACAGCGTGTGTCCGTACCTTTCCATCATTGGAGATTGTGACCTGGGACCTGGCTGTCCATTAATACTCATTTGACTCACCGCCGCTGGCGCGTGCGTCCATGCCCTATGGTAAGAGTACCTACCACTCTCCCTCGGTGGTGGAAGCACAGTCCTGGGTGTTTTAAGAGTACAAGAACATCAATCTATGCTTTTGGGATTTGTTCGTTACTCATGTGGAAGAGTACATCTTGACATTCACCATTGATGAACATTATATTGTGTTAATATGCATTGAGGTTGATTTAATTATTCACAAATAACTTACTGTTGTTAAAGCGGGGGTCCACCTACATCAGCTAAAAAAAAAAAATATTAAAAGCCAGCAGCTACAAATACTGCAGCTGCTGACTTTTAATACATGGCCACTTACCTGTCCCAGGGTCCAGCGATGTCGGCAGGCGACGCCGAGAACCCGCTCGGTTCTCGGCAGCTGCCGCCGCCATCCTAGGTGAGGGAATCAGGAAGTGAAGTGTTGCGGCTTCACTTCCCGGTTCCCTACTGCGCATGCGCGAGTCGCGCTGCGCGTCCCAAGTGGTCCCCGCTCTCTCCTGGGAGCTGTGTGTTTCCCAGGAGACAGCGCGGAGGGACAGGAAGAGCCATAGACTCCCATGGGAGTCTATGCCGGAAGTGGGTGCAAATACCTGTCTTAGACAGGTATCTGCACCCCCCTCCCCCCTGAAAGGTGCCAAATGTGACACCGGAGGGGGGGAGGGTTCCGAAAAGCGGAAGTTCCATTTTTGTGTGGAACTCCGCTTTAACACATATATTGGATTTTTTCATAGTTGGTTGGTACTTACTTGATCTCTAAGGTGTCATCGGATAGAGGTACCATATACTAGCATTTGATTTATTGATTAGTGTATGTCTTCAAAAATGGGGTTAAAACAGGTGGTGATGAGGCATCCAATTGCTTCCTCATTGCCTGTCAGTAGCTTCTGAAGCGTGACCCGAATGTGGATCGGGCTTCAAAGGCAAGGGCAATTTAGATGTATGTCTAAATCTACCTCGTTTTTTATTTTTACTATTTTTTATTAACATTTTTTTGTGGGGGGGGGGGATTGGGGTGTTTTGAGAGACATCAGGGGTCTAAAAAGCCTGCATAGAGACTCCCATTCCTTCACAAACTGACACAGAGTAAACAGTTTACTCTGTTAGTGATGAATGAACAGAGTGATTGATATCAGTCATTCGGGAAAGGAAGGGGGTTGGTAAACACGTTTTACCATTACCCCTGCTCTCCATCCTGACACACTGCACTTGGCGATCTCCCGGTCAGTTGCAGCCGGCAGGAGGGGGTGGAGGGAACGTCGGCTTGCAGAGCTGCATGGAGTGGCCACCGGGGTCAGTGAGCGAGGGAGTGCGGACACCATAGAAGAGATAAAAGTCTAAACTTTGCAATTGCCGGTGGGAGTGGCAGCGGAGGAATCCGGCAATTGCAACGAATCTACGGAGATCTGTTCTGGCGCATGGCGGGTGCTGATGCTGGGGGGTGGGTGAGAATTAGTGCTGGGGGGATAGATGGTGTAGGCCAGGGGTCTCAAACTGGCGGCCCTCCAGCTGTTGTGAAACTACAAGTCCCATGAGGCATTGCAAGGCTGACAGTTACAAGCATGACTCCCGAGGCATGATGGGACTTGTAGTTTCGCAACAGCTGGAGGGCTGCCAGTTTGAGACCCCTGGTGTAGGCAGAGGAGCATGTGGGGGGGATAGAGCAGGCATTTGAGGTAGTGCAGGAGGAGAGGAAGCGTTGGGTGAGAGGTAGAGAGGCCACAGCGGCTGAGAGTGGGTGTTATTTTAGGTGAATAACTCTGATCAGCGGCTTGTTAGCCGCTAATCAGAGCTATTTTTTTGTTCAGCAGAGTCTGCTGAACATTTCTGATATATGTTTATGGTCACTGAAGTGACTATGAGCATATAACAGAGGATGAATGTAGGTCCGTACGGCATACGGATCTGGCCAGCTGCAAGCAGTGTTGTAGGTCCGTACAGACCTGGCAGCAAAGGGGTTTTTTTCCATTTTTGCATTTGAAAAACTGCTACCCATTTTATTCTCTAATGCCCTGTACACACGGGCAGACTTTTCAGGATCAAAGGTCCGATGGTCTTTCTAACGAACGGACTTGCCTACACACGATCACACCAAAGTCCGACGGATTCGTACGTGATGACTAACAACCGGACTAAAATAAGGTAGTTGATAGCCAGTAGCTGCCCTAGCATTGGTTTTAGTCCGTCGGACTAGCATACAGACGAGCAGATTTTTCGACCGTACTCGAGTCTGGCGGAAAGATTTGAAACATGCTCCAAATCTAAAGTCCGTCTGATTTTCGACCGAAAAAGTCCGCTGCAGGTCCGATGAAGCTCACACACGATCGGATTGTCCGGTCGAAAAGTCCGCCCGTGTGTACAGGGCATAAGGCCTCTGCTTAAAAATATATATAATGTTTAGGTGTTCTGTTCCAAGTAGTTTTCTAGCAAAAAAATTTAATTCTGATTTTTATATGTAGGAGAGGAATGGCAGAATTCGCCCAGACTGGAACTAGTTAAAATATGAGGATCCTGTCATTCAACTGCTCTGCCTACATTCATAGAGCAGACTGCATAGTGTGAGATTAATACTAATAAATCATAAATAAAAGTACAGAGAATTACACAGGATCAGTGCAACTTTTCTTAATAGCCGAGCCAGTTCTTAAAAGGGGTTGTAAACCCTTGGGGTTTTTTCACCTTAATGTATTCTATGCATTAAAGTGAAAAACCTCCTGTGCTGTAGCTGCCCCCATTTTATTTACCTGAACCAGATCTTTCCAGCAACGGGGACGATCACACCAGCTCCAGCCGGTGTCTCGGGTCCTCATTGGATAGATTGACGCCATTGGCTCACACTGCTGTCAATCAAATCCAATGACGTGAAAGCCAGGGGGTGGGGCCGGGTCCTGCTTTCTGTGTCAATGGACGCAGCAGCAGGACACGGGAGTGCGCTAGCATGAGTACCCCAAGGGAAAGCGCTTCTCCATTAGGGCACTCGAGAAAAGGAGGAGCCAAGAGCACCGTGGAGGGACCCCAGAAGGAGAATCGAGGGCCACTCTGTGGAAAACCCTTGCACAGAGGAGGCAAGTATGACATGTTTTTTTTTATAATAACAAACAAGACTTTACAACCCCTTTAAAGCTGAACTTCAGAGATTTTTTTATCTTTCCATCTATTAAATCTTCTGCCCTTGTTGTTTTAACTTTGGATAGTAAAACTTTTTTTTTCTGCCAGTAAATACCTTATACACCCAACTTCCTGTTTCTTGTCTGGAAAAAAAATCCTAGGCTTATGACATCCTGCACAGCTCTCTCTCTCCCTCTTGTAAGAGTTTGCCAGTAAGGGAAGGGCGGGGGGGTGAGTCATAAGAGGGCCAATATGAGCTGCAGAGCTGGAGGTGTGCCTGTGTCAATACAGGAAGTGAACAGGCAGCAGCTTCAGCTGCCCACAGTTAAAATAATTGCAGCCAGACTCAGTGGAGGGAGTTTTCTCAAGCGTATTTGGCAAGTACAGAATCGCAGCATATATAAAACATGCAAGTGGTTAGAGGTAAGCTTCAGAATGGCAAAGATGTTTTTATTACAAATTATGTGAGCAGAATGCAGTTCCTCATTAAAGGCTTAGTTAACCTTTACCAAAAAAAAGTCTTAAGCAGATAAGGGGCATCCGTAGTTAAAAAACAAGCTGTCAAGCTTTGACTAAAGTTGAATAATGCCCTTGCTATAGTTGTAGGTCATTTGTGTACCTCCTGAGGAATGACTGGAACACGCCCAGGACGTTGCTAAGTGAGGCCTAGTCATTACTGCTCACCTCCACCATCACAGGAATGAGCTCTGAAACACTGAGCTCAGTTACTGTATCAGGGGAACAGAAAGAGCATGTGAGGAGGTTTAAATCACAGAAAGCTCACTTCTGTGATGGTGGAGGTGAGTAAGCTAATTCCTGTGATGGTAGAGGTGAGCAATAACGACTAGGCCTCACTTAGATACGTCCTAGCAACATAGTGGAATTATGCTAGTCAGGCTTCAAGAGTGTAAATGGCCTAAACCTAAAGCAAGAGCATTATTCAACTGCAGTTTGTTTTTATCTACAAACACCCCTTACCTGCATAGGCAGTTTTTTGTAAAGGTGAACTAACCCTTTACCTGTTCCAGAGATGGAAGGTAATCAGTACAATATATGGAGGATATGAAGGAGGCACTGCTGGCAAAATTGGTTACAAAAGCAGTTACCTATAGTTAATAGGACACATACCATTACACATAACCAGGAGGCTTTTCTGAAAGCATTGGGCCTGTGTGCAAGATCATATTTCTGCTTAAGAACAGTGTTGCTCGCTGCATCCAAAACTGGGTGTGGTTTTCATGGCGTTGAATATTAGCTGTGGCTTAAAGGTAAGCAGAATGCCAGGGTTCGGTAGAAAGTGACGTAGAGTTTGTATGTAGGTCATTACTAATACAGGCAGAGTTGCAATATCATTAGTGGCGAAGTTCAGAGGTCAGTAGTAAGTGAGGTAAGTGATGAGGCAGAGTTCAGGGATCAGTAGTAAGTGGCCTTCTATCCCCAAATAAAGCCACAGAGTCCTCCCCTGCACAGCCTACTATGCTCTCTGGTTTCCTCTATTTTCTTTATCGTACATCACGGGACACAGAGCCATAGTAACGACTATGTGGGTTATAGGCCACTTTCAGGTGATGTACACTGGCATACCCTAAGACAGGAAGTCCACTCCCTATATAACCCCTCCCACTACTGGGAGTATCTCAGTTTTTTCACCAGTGTCTTAGGTGTTGGTCACAATTAAAGATGTGCTGTGCTGAGCTCCAATGGAGCAATCGTTGCTGGGGCCAGCTATGCAGCCGGATCCATTCAAAGTATCTTTTTAGGCCGAATTGAATGGTACCCGGTCCTCGTGGTGAAAGAAACGAGGTTTAGCTCGTAACACTTCTCTTTTTAGAGAGTTGGACCCCGGGATCTAGTACTTTTGTTTTTTTCAGTCATAAGGTTTTTGTGGCGGGGTCTTTTACAGGTCCAGGAGTGTGGATCCCCCAATAAAAAAGGGCCCCAGTCCCTAAAGGTTTTTAAACGGAGCCCACCGTGAGGGGTGAAGATTGGGTCTGTCGGTTTTACCACAGAAATCCCTGCGGCGGGAAAGGTAAGTGGAGATTTTTAAGGAATTTTTTAAGTTTCTTATGAGTTGTCTCCTTTAAAATGTAAATGTTATCAGGCCTAAAAGTCACCACCGGGGCTGTATAAAGCACGTACCTGGTCATGCTTTCTCAGATCATGCTGTATCAGCAGTAGCTGCAGGCTTCTCTCTGGCTAGCAGTCACAGGACTCCGGTAAGATGTTGGGGGGGATTTTTCTCTAAAAACAACCCCACCCGGACTAAGCCAGAATGATTGGCGGATGCCGCTCCGTTCTCCACCGCCACTATACGGCGGTTTGTCACAGCTCTCCTCCTTATTTTCCCACCCCCCCACGCACGCCGATCCCATTGGAAGCCCGCGCAGCAAAGCATTCTTTTTTGAAAAGAGAAGGGGGGCACGCTGGGGACACAGAGTGGGTGTGGCTTAGCACAGTATTGGCGTGCAGCAACGTCCAGCGCGGGAGTACTTTTAAAAGGCTCCATTTTTGCTGACTGTAGCTGTCGGAGAGACACAAAAGCTAAAAAAGGGCATGTAAGTGATGACACAGGCATTCCCCTGGCACACTTACTGAAGCATCAGGCTGAGCGTTAATAGCAGCGACAGTTGCTGGACCATCTGCTCAAGCAGTGAATGAGATTTCTTCTGGTAGTACCTCTGCATTTGTGCATCGGGCTATGGTCAAAAGGGGTGGTAGAAACACCCCAAAAAGGGCTCAAAAGGGACTCCAAGCTCTAAACAGCCTAAACTCATCTCTACAATGGCATCCTCCCCTGAGAGGGGGTGGCCGGTCAGAGTAAGTCATCAGGGCTGTCAAATATTGCATTTGTTTTCAACACTGCAGCCTGTGTCTATATTACTGAAGAAGGTTTTTTTCCTCAAGCAATGATAGGATTGGCTAGTGGCTTTAATCGCATCCCAGAATGGGGATAAAATGCGACAGGTCCCTTTCCATTACCCAGGACCCTCAAACTGAGGATCCGGGGGCGGGAGAAGATGAAGTTCCTTCAGGGAACCGTGAGAAGGCTGATAACTCCTCTTCTGAGGGGTCAAATGCGGGGGGGAGGGATCAGCTTCACAACCTGAAAGGTTGATACTGCAATTCTTACTGAATTTGTCTGGTCCACATTTTTGCTACTCTTCATTGAGTCGGTTGATATGTCCACTTTTTGTTTGGGTTCACTAAAGCCTCCCCAAGCTGTGCATGCCTTTCCTGTCCATTCATTGCTGGAAAGGCTTATGTATTCTGAGTGGGATCACCCAGATAATAATTTTTTTCCTCCTATAAAGTTTCAACACTTTATCCTATGGAGGACAAATTCACTAAGAAGTGGGAGATACCAGCAATTGTCGCTGCTATATCTTCTGTGAATGAAAGTTTGACTTGTCCAATAGACAATGCTTATATGCTTAGTGATCCAACGGATAAGAAGTTGGAATTCCTATTAAAAACATAAAAACACTTTCTCTGATGACTCAACCTGCTCTAGCAGCAATTGGTGTATGTCAATCATTGAGAGACCAGTTTAAACAGGTGCTCAAGGTTATTCCTGATCAGCAGGCCCAGGATTTAGCAGCAGCATTATGTTTGGCAATAGACACCATGAGAGATTCTATTTTTCAAGCCTCACGCCTTACGCTTGGGCTGGTGCATAGGCATAGAATCTTATGGTTGAAAGATTGGTCAGCCGAAGCATCATGCAAAGCTCCTGGCTAGTTTTCCTTTTCGGTGAACAGCTGTTTGGGGATGATTTGGATAAATACATCCAAAAAATTTCTATTGGAGAAAGTACCCTTTTGCTAGTTAGGCAGAGGAGTAATCGTATTTCATTTAAACAAGCTCCTTCTCCAGTGCCAGGAGCATCTGCCTCCAGGCAGTCACGACGTTCAAGAGGGAAACTGAAGCCTCCTTATGAGGGGCGCCCCCCGCTCGCTTGAGTGGGGGGAAGAATTCTGCAGTTCTCACAGGTCTGGCAGGAAGTGCAAGTAGCCTCTGGCCACATCACCCTGAAAGCGCCCAATCTCGTCTGATCTCAGAGGCTAAGCAGGGTCAGGCCTGGTCAGTACCTGGCTGGGAGACCACCTGGGAATACCAGGTGCCGAAGGCTGCAGATGGGTGACTTCCTCAATAACTCTAGGGTACAAACTTGAGTTCCGAAAGTCCCCGTCTCCTTGTTTTCTCAGATTCCAGAGGAAAAGAAGTCTCTTTCAAGCATTGGACCATCTTTTGTCTCAAAAAATTGATCTTAGTGGTTCCCATGCAAGAGCAGGGATTGGGGTTTTATTTAAACCTTTTCACGGTACCAAAACCAAATGGGTATGTAAGACCCATTCTAGATCTCAAAGATCTAAACCGGTTTCTGAATATCCGCTCTTCTCGCATGGAGTCAATCCGATCAGTGGTCTCCATCCTACAAGGTGGAGAACTTCTGGCGTCAATAGACATCAGGGATGCAGACCTCCATGCACCAGAAAAATCTGTTTCGAGGAAGAAAATCTTCATTTTCAGTTTGTAGCTCTGCCTTTCGGTCTAGCTACTGCACCTCGAGTATTTACAAAGGTCCTGGCCCCTCCTGTAGCCGGATTAAGGGCACAAGGTATAACGATTATAGCTTACCTAGACGATCTGCTCTTGATAGACCAGTCGGTAGCCCGCTTAGACCAAAGTATGATCCACAGTCAACAGTCAACTACCTGGAATACCTAGGTTGGATTCTCAACCTAGAGAAACCCTCCTTAAAAAGAAAAAAAAAACAACTATCAAGGAGATTAGAATACTTGGGTCTGATTATTGATACAGCCCAGGAAAGGGGTATTCTTGCCCCAGGCAAAGATCAGGGCCATAAAGGAACTGATTCAGGTGGTCAAGGCAAAGAAGAATTCTTCTATTCGACTTTGCATGAGGTTGTTGGGAAAGATGGTGGCTTCATTCAAGGCCATTCCTTATGCTCAGTTTCATTTAAGGCTGCTGCAAAACAGTATCTTATCTGCTTGGAACAAGAAGGTCCAAGCTCTAGATTTCCCAATGTATCTGTCTCCAGGGTGCGCCGAAGCCTCAGTTGGTGGTTAACCACCAAGAATCTGCAGAAGGGAAAACCTTTCCTAACAGTTACCTGGAAGATGGTAACAACAGATGCCAGCCTTTCGAGTTAGGGAGCAGTCCTGGAAAAGGCGACTGTCCAAGGGAAATAGTCCAGATCAAAAATGACCTTGCCCATCAACATTCTAGAGATCCGGGCAGCACTCTTGGCCCTGAGGGCCTGGACGTTCAGGTTACAGAATTGTCCTGTCAGGATCCAATCCGACAATGCCACAGCAGTGGCCTATACCAATCACCAAGGGGGCATGAGAAGTCATGCGGCCCAGAGAGAAGTGAATCATATCTTAACTTGGGCAGAAAAGGATGTACCTTGCCTAGCGGCAGTCTTCATTCCGGGAATAAGAAATTGGCAGGCGGACTACTTGAGTCGCCAGCAGTTGTTCCCAGGAGAATGTTCCCTTCAGCCCGATATCTTCCTGGCAATGCACCGAAGATGGGCAATCCCAGACATAGTTCTGTTTGCATCCAGGTTCAACAAGAAAATCAACAACAAGGGATCCGCTAGCATGCGGAACAGATGCCTTAGTGTTCACGTGGAATCAGTTCTCACCGATTTGTGCATTTCCTCCTATTCTGCTGCTTCCACAACTGCTTCGCAGGATCAAGCAGGAAGGGAAATCGGTGATTCTTGTGGCCCCAGAGTGGGCCAGAAGATCGTGGTATGCAGAGATCATAAAGATGGCGGTAGGGGACCCATGGACCCTGCCTCCACGTCCAGACCTTCTCTCGCAATGTCCGGTATTCCATCCTACCTTACAAACACTAAATTTAACGGTTTACCTATAGAGTTCCATATTCTGACAAAGCGTGAATTTAGTTCTGTCGACATTACTGAAACAGCATATTCCCTTGGTCCTTTCGACAAGGAAACTAATTTTTCTGGTAGCCATATCTTCTGCAAGAAGGGTATCAGAGTTGGTTGCTCTTTTTTGTAAAGAGCCATATTTGATTATTCACAAGGATAAGGTAGTATTGTGTCCTCATCCTAACTTTATACCGAAGGTTGTGTCTAGTTTTTATCCAAGCCAGGATATAGTTCTACGTTCATTGGTCCCAGAACCCTGTTCTAAGAAAAATGACTACATTCTCTTGATGTGGTGGGAGCACTCAAAATCTACTTGAAGGCGACTGCGTTGCCTGAAAGTCCTAGAAAAAAGGACAGGCAGCATCGAAATCTACTACTTCTAAATGGATTCAGCAAGTAACTGTTCAGGCTTATGGTTTAAAGAGGAGGATTCCACGCTCTCAAATCAAAGCGCACTCCACTAGGACTGTTAGTGCATAATGGGAGTGCATCACCAAGCTTCCATGGTTCAAATATGCAAGGCCTCAATTTGGTCTTCAATCCATACATTTACCAGATTCTATCAGGTGGATGTAAAAAGGCATGAGGATATTGCCTTTGGGCGTAGTGTGCTGCAGGCAGCAGTATAAGTCCCCTGATCTCATGGTGCCCTACTTTTGTTGTGTCTCTCTCCTCTCAGTTGGCATTGCTCTGGGACATCCCACATAGTAATTACTATAGTAATTGGCTCTGTGTCCCCGTAATGTACGATTAAGAAAATTGGATTTTTATTTTCTTTGAAGTACATCATGGGACAGAGGTCCCTCCCCTCTTTCTGGTATACACATGTATTGCTTTGCTACAAAAACTGAGGTACTCCCAGTAGTGGGAGGGGTTATATAGGGAGTGGACTTCCTGTCTTCAAAACAAAAGGATTTTTACAGGTAAGCTGTTATAAAAATCCTATTTTGCATAGGTCCTGTAGGCAGGGCTAGAATGACTGACTGGCTTTAGCAGTGGCCAATCACAGTACATCTTACCCATGGAAAAAGTGCCCTGCCCCTCCAAGCTGCCACAGATCTCCTCCCAATGAGCTCAGCCATGTTAGGACACAACTTCAAATCTGTTCAAGCTATCCCAGCAGGGAGCTGTCAAAGCCGACAGCTAAATCATAGGTGACGGACCCATTCCCCACCCAATAGCCACATGTATGCAAGTGGGTGCTATAGGGTGTGGAATTTCTCCGCTGCCTATAATTGTCTGCTGGGTTTGACATCTTCCCAGTAGGAGCGCTCGGGTGAGTTTAGGGTTGCCACCTTTTCTTTGAGCCAAACCCGAACACTTCAGAGGGGCTTGGCATTTTTTTTGTAGCATACACTATGAGATTGTAAAATACCTGGGACACCTCTGTGTGCCCTAGGGGGGAGTAGTAATGCAGCACGCGCAGCAGTGAGCAGTGGGTGTAGCCAACTGCATATAGTGCAGGTGTGTGTAATGTGAAATATAGTGTATACAGTGCAGGTGTGTGTAATGTGCAATATAGTGTAGGCGTGTGTAATGTTTGGTGGGGAGCCTCCCAGTGTAATTTTGGGGGGGGGGGGGGGGGTCAGGGGAGTCCTCCTGTAAGGCATTGGCTGAGGATAGTTAAGCTGTGCATGACACATGAGCCCAAGTATGTATGTGTGTACACCACGCTCTCCACACTTTTCAAAAGAGCAGCAGGGAACGCAGGGGCTCTTCCTTCAACCTCACCTCCGTGTCCCTTCTTTAGCCAGCCCGAGGAGAGCACCCGGCAACATGGAGGCCCAGTCTCTGCCTCCCGTCTGCAGTACACTGAGTGGACGGAGGCGCACGCCACTGACAGTGCAGGGGGTAGGATAGGGAGGCAGCAGGAGCAGATACCATTGCGAGCTCGGGACACGGCCATGGTGGCACAGCTTAGGCAAGGCACGCCGCACAGGGAGCCACCAGCAGGTCTGAATAATGTGCCTGGGTCTCAGGCGGGCAGACCCGGACACGTTTCAAAACCCGTATTGGGTCAACCCTGGACAGGTGGCAACCCTAGGGGTAGCTGACAGAGGGGAGGGCCAACAGAGAGGAGGCAGGAGACTCCAGGAGCAAGTAGCGGGCGTGATTATCCACAGTCCTGTCCAGCCCCACCAGGCCAATCAGTCTCAGACCCTCATGTCTGCGGCCCCTCACATGACACATTCCGTTCAGCCAATCACACAGGGCACGCGCTGGGCTCAGAGCGCACTGATGTCCCAGCCCTGTGTGATAGCAGGCACAGGATGCACGGCGCCTCTCAAGATCCGCTGCCACAGGATGATGGTATGTGTGCCCGAGTCAAAACCGGACAGGTGGCAACCCTAGGTGGGTTCGGACTGTGTCTGAACTAAACAGCACTCATCGTTGCTCTCTATATATGCTGAATGGTTCTTTGCTGCAAATTAATGCAGCAAATGTTAACTAATGCATTACAATTTAATTACACTAATTCGATTTCAGACGACTAAAATGAGTTTTAGTCGACTAAAATGTACTGGAGATTTTAATCGACTAAAAGGTAGGACCTTTTAGTCGACTAAAATGTACTGGAGTTTTAGTCGACTAAGTACGACAAACAATTGCAGAAGACTAAAATGGGATTAAAAACTAAAATGCCATTTTAGTCCTAAGACTAAAACTAAATCGAAAATTTGCTGCCAAAATTAACACTGGTGTAACCTCATCTTTCACATGATCGAAAAAAAAAAAAAAAAAACTGGGCTAACTTTTTTTATTCAAATAAGTGTTTTTCCTAAAAAAATTGTGTTTGTAAGACTGCTGCGCAAATACGGTGTGAAAGTACAGTGGTACTTTGGATTATGAGCAGAATTCATTCCAGAAGAATGCTTGGAATCCAAAGCACTTGTATATCAAAGCAAGTTTTCCCACAGAAGTCAATGGAAACTCAGATAATTCGTTCCACAGTGACATCTATTGTATGCAGTACCGCATGTGACCTGAGCTGGGGGGGGCGCTGGAGACACTCGGAAACACTGGGGAACCAAGCGTTTCCAAGTGGCTCCGAGTGTCATCGGCACCCCCGCAGCCCTGGCCAAATGCGGTACTGCACACCGCAGAGGTTTGAATCCTGCGAGACAACAGTCAGAATTTTTGAAAAAATAATAGGTCATATTGTGAAACGCTGGTTAACCACGTTACTCGCAATCCGAGGTATTCCTGTAAAGAAAAAGATCACCATTTCATTCTCCAGTCTATAATTACATACATATATATATATATATATATATATATACACACATATACACACACATATACACATATACACACACTTACAAGCAGGGAGGGAAAAACCGAAAGAAGCCACTTCCAAGGACTCAAGCAAGCGGAGAAATCCACAGATATTTCCCCAGCTCAAAGGAGTCATCTCCGGGCCCTAAGATGGTGGACATGCGAGTTCACTACTAAACAACTCACAGACACCGCTCATGGTTTCACACATTCTGGAGGGAGAGCCCGATACACCGGCGGTATTTCGTCTGGATTCCCAGGAATCGGTATACCCGCATCCCACGCCGCTCACCCAAGGGCAGATGCGGCGCTGAGGGCGCTGCTACAAGCCCTGCCGACAAGAGCACACATAGAATCCCTGGCCAGCAGATTAGAGGCTTCCCATCGCAAAGACATTGCAGCGGTACGCACGGACATTACCTCTGACGGAACGAATGGGTGCAGGAGAAGCCACAGTGACAGCTCTGGAGAGGAGATTAAAACAAGTAGAAGACACTCAGGCCACACAAGCAGCATCGGTGCTCAATCAGCAGCTGCACATGGAAGAAATTGAGGATCGCAGCAGGAGAAACAACCTGTGATTCAGGGGCTTACCTGAAGCCACTGGGGCAGAGGACCTGGCAGCCACCACCCTAGCCATCTTCAGGAAGGTAGCAGGAGACAACTTCCCAGCCACCATGTCTTTCGATCGCATCCAGAGAGCTCTGGGGCCGTGATCTGCAGACCTGAATCGCCCGAGGGATGTGATCTGCCGGATCCATCAATATGCGCAGAAGGAAATCATCCTGCAAAAGGCATGGGAGGTAAGAGACACCGAATTTGATGGGGCTGTCATCCAGATCTTTTAAAGCGGGAGTCCACCTAAAAAAAAAAAATATTAAAAGCCAGCAGCTACAAATACTGCAGCTGCTGACTTTTAATAAATGGACACTTACCTGTCCCAGGGTCCAGCGATGTCTCACTCGACTCTCGGCAGCTGCCGCCGCCATCCCAGGTTAGGGAATCAGGAAGTGAAGCGTTGCGGCTTCACTTCCCAGTTCCCTAGTGCGCATGCACGAGTCGCGCTGCGCGTCGTAACTGGTCTCCGCTTTCTCCTGGGACCTGTGTGTTTCCCAGGAGACAGCGCGGAGGGACGGGAAGAGGCGTAGACTCCCGTGGGAGTCTATGCCAGGAAGTGGGTGCAAATACCTGTTTTAGACAGGTATCTGGCACCCCCCTCCCCCCTGAAAGGTGCCAAATGTGACACCGGAGGGGGGGAGGGTTCCAAAAAGCGGAAGTTTCATTTTTGTGTGGAACTCCGCTTTAAGAGCCACCTTGCAAAGGAGGGCGATGCTGAAGCCTGTGCTGGAAATTGCCCAGCACTCCAGCATTACTTACCGCTATGGGGAATCCCCATCTATGACTTTTAAAAAGCAATCTCAGTCCTTCACCTTACACTCACCTTCAGAACTCCCTGCACTGTTCGATTTTCTTGAAACGGACCTGGTACAAGTACCAGATTGGCTCCAGGTGATCCCACGCTTAACTCCCCGCTCAGGTGGGACAAACCAGAGGAGAGCCCGCTCGCCAAGACCACAGAGGAGCAGGCTTAGATCCCGCTTCACTTCGCCAGAGGAAACCAGGGAAACCTAGCGGCAGCAGCCGCAGCAGTGGGACTATATACATCCACATACAGTCACTAATACCTCATTAGTGCGCTTTTTGTTGTATCCCCTAGTTCTATTCCCCTGTTGATGGTGCCTCCTGATGCCCTCTCATAACTTGAGGTCACTTAGGTGAAAACTCTCACCGGACAAAACCCCATAGTTTACACTCAGGTCACTGCTTGGACAACAGAGGTGGGGAATGGACTCTAAACTATGGACACAGGTAGAACGTAACCAGGTGAGTGTCCCACTGAAGGGAGTGATCTGGTGCCATGACCGACTACCTCCAGACATGATGGCACATCCTATAATAGGCCCCACCGTTATACGTGGGCTCTGTTATAATAGAGACAACATCCCTGACATCAAGACTCACCACTACTCCCAATTCTAGGCAATCCGGCATTTACACCTGGACTAGACCGATCAGAATACGAGACACTACGAACAGCAGGTAAAGAATGTGCTTTTCATTATCTAGACGGAAATCACTGGACCTTGATCCAATCATTGATGAGCGACACAGGGGGCTACCAGCTTTCATTTTGGAAAGCAGTCAGACTACATCACTTCATTCATTCAATACCAGACCTGGGGCAATTCAATCGCAACCTGACAACATTTGAGGACCATTGCAGAGACGAGGGAGTATTACCCCAAGTACTCTCTAAAAGGTATACCCTACTTAACACCCCACCGGAACAACCAGATTTGGTATTCCTGCTAAAATGGGAAAGTGACCTACAACACTTTCACTGACGTACAAAAACAAATCATTATCCTAACAAGGTGGTATTATAAACCTCAACAACTACACAGATTCTTCCCTAGCATAACGGACAAATGCTGGAGGTGCCAAAACAGACAAGGGGACACTCCTCCATATCTTTTGGTCCTGCTCACTTCTACGACATTTCTGGACAACAATAGGGACAGTCACACAAAAATTTACAGACCACTTAATTCAGGAAGACCCGGCGTTCTGCTTCACGCCACCACAATCCCGGCACAGTCTTATAAGAAATCTATTGTGCGACACTTACTCAATGCCGCCAAATCTTGTATCCCAGCTACTTGGAAACAAACCACGCCACCTTCCACTGGAATGTGACTGCGTAAAGTAAAGGACATTAAAAAAATTAGAAGATCTAGTGCTCGCAGCACAACACAAACAAGAAAAACACTCTAAAACCTGGAAGTTATGGAAAACGTTCATAGTCTGATGAAGGGCAAACCTTACTAAAAACTCTTAAAGGACACACCGAAAACGTACCAACTAAAAAAGTGACACAATCGCTACTTCCATCACCCCCGTGTTAAACAATAACCCCCCCCTTCCTTCTGTTTCCTCTACCTTTCACTTCCTCAACTGCTGATTACACTTCCAGATATTTGGATACCCACCTTCTGCTCCAGTCTTGTCATTTAGGTCGGGACACAGACAATCCGAATAAATGTGAGGTTCAGCAACTAAAAAAGCTACATCATTTGTATAAGTATATAGGTTCAGGATTGGTTACTGTCAATTTATACGCATATAATTCGATTGTGCACATTTGATGTCAGCTTATGCGGTCTACACTGTTAATGGAAATTGGACCTTCTATGGAAGATCAATCTGTATGTTTAATTGACTTGTATGGCCACAGTTGTACTGGACTCTTTTTTGTACCCTTTTTGTTTGGAAAATTCAATAAATTTTTTTTTTTTTTCAAATATAAAAGGGTACCCACTCCTCCCTCCAAAAAATTACATGCCAAATGTGGCATGTCAGGAGGTCACCAGTACTTAAAGCGGAAGTTACATTTTTGGGTGGAACTTTGCTTTAATTTGCTGCTTTATCAAAAAATAATTTTACATTTTATAGATTTAAAAAAAATTACATAACAAATACACGATCATATACAAGTTAAACAGAATGAGCCACAAAGGAAAAAAGCCATTTTTAAATGTCAAAAAATAGTTTATGATTCTTTCTCGTATCAATTACAAATATACATTTTCAATATAAAATTATTACATATATACATTACATACACACACAGCAGGTAAAATAAGTATTGAACATTTCACCATTTTACTAGCTAAAATATTATTTCTAAAAAAGGTTCACTATGTTGGTAACAACCCATACATACAAAGAAACCAAAACAAAGTTCAATGCTTATTTTACCCGCTGTATACACACACACACACACACACACACACACACACACACTTTTTAATGTGCAAATTGGAGAAAAAAAAAACAAAAAAAAACAAAAAAAAAAAACACACACACACACACACACACACACACACACACCACTACTGCTTTTGAGGGAAAAGAGATGCTTTAAGAGAAGCTCACTTTTTCTGGTCTTGGAAACAGGGCTATGTTTTCACACATGTTGACTGTCTTGAATTCCACTGAAAACTCTTAATTCCAGCAGCATAGTCTACTACATCAGAGATTATATCCTTCACAAAATCCTGAGAGGTTGCCCGATATATTTTTCTCACAACCCAGTCCTTTTTTGCTTTGCTGAAGCCACAATGGAAACGTAATGTTTCCTCTGAGTCTGCTTTGGGTTTACTAATCTCTGCTTGAAGCCTACTGATATTTGTGTTGTGATCCATGGCAGCCAGTTGGGTTCTTGCCACCATGGCATCCAAATAAAAAAAACGTTTTGAACGATATTTGAGGACCATGCTATGAAATACTTCAACTTCTCCTGTGTGATAAAATCCAGAAAGGTGCTCAAGGTACTTTAGGAGTCTTGGATCTTGAACTATAGAATTGAGATGATATAGAGCTGCAGAACCAGGTGTTAACCACTCATAGACTCTTTCTTCTTCACCTGTTATAAGCGGATGTGAACATCGATGGTACAAAGTATTACCCGTCCATTCATGTACATTTGCAGAGTGATAACTTACAGAAAGCCATTTCTCTTTAAGGAGTGTAGGATTATTCTGACAAGTGCTTAAAGCCCACCACAAATGGTTTTTGACCAACGATACCCAGCCAGACAATTCTCTACAAGTGCTTTTTTTACTAGCTGCATCAAGTTTTGCTTCAATAGATTTGGCCATATGCCATACGTCAAATTCATGCTTTATGCATGGATATTTCTGCCTAATAATTTTTCCAATGGAAACAGGTTTGTCAGTGGCAATTACTTTTACCTTTATGTGATCCCCTATAATTCGATCTAGTGCCTCAATGAAAGTCAGTGTTTCTAGTGAAACAGAAGACCGCCCAGGCTGAAGCTGATTTACCTGAAAATCTATTATGCAATTCGTTTCTGCATCAATTAAAGTATAAGTACAATATTTTGCATCAAACCCTGATGTCTCACATTGTCCATCACCAATTAATGCAACAGCTTTGTGTCCTATTTTTTCAATGATCTTATTGCGCTGAGAGGTCCAGTGATGTTGAATGGTTGGAAACAGATATTTTCTTTGATTATTGTAGTGTGTGGCTGTCGAAATCGCCAACATATCCAATACAGAAAAAAAATTCTGCATCTTGAAAAAATTAGATCCGCTACATAAGATTGCTGATGAAATTAACAAGTTGCCCACAGGCATGTGCCCTATAAAAGGTTGGCTATTCCACAATTTAAATTTGTGTTTGTTACTACACTCCGCATACACTACTAATGCTGACCCAACCATGTATTTTCTCAGCTCTATTATGATCCCAGTGCAACGTGGATCAAACAAGCAATGAGAATTCATAAGCAGCTTGTCTAAACATTCTTCAAAGACTAAAAACTTTTTCTGTCTTGCCATGCTTACACGCCCTTTATCTGGTGGCAAATATACAAAAGAAAGGTCTGGATCCACAGAATCAACATACAATTCTTCATCCTCAATTTCTTCAGATTTTACTTGTACTTCTTGGGAGGGATAATAGGAGGTGTCTTTGGCAATTATTTTATTTTGAGGTGCAATAGAACTATCCAATTGATATAATTCTTCATCATTTGCAGATACATGTTCTTGTTTTAGTCTTTGATTTGGTGGTAATCCAACAATGTAGATGTTTGGATCATGATGCACTCTGTACTTGTTTTCTTGTATAGCTGGTGGATCACTTGTGTGTTCTGGTAACATATTTTTACTAAAAGAGGATTGTAAAATATTCTCACTGGATGGTGCCAAGTTTTCGATCTTCAAAAAACATGTTTCCTTTACTGGAAGTAAAGTCAGTGGAGGCAATTCAACAAGAGAACACTGTGTACCAATGGAAAATGTTGGCTCTGCACACTGTATGCCTCTATTTATTTTCTTTATTTTGGAATTTCGAGGGATTGTTAGACCATGTGGACAAATTTTACAGTGCTTTCTTGTTTGGGTCTGTGTATGCGATAGAGGAATATCCAAACTGTGCTCAGTATTAAAATAGATGCTTTCGCTTGTTGAATCCAAGATGCAGTCTACAAACTGGCTCTCTTCAAGATTACAGTTAGTGATTTGTGATGCATATCCCTGTAAATAATCACTTTTTTCAGGACTTGTTTCCACAACAGTTACTTTTCTTCCAGAGTTACTTTCTGCGGTATTAGTTGTAGATTCTGAAGATTTGTAACCATCTGTTCTGAGACGTTTATGATAATTGTGCTCAACTTCAGCTCCGCTAAATCGTAAGCTTGTAGTTGAGGATTCACTAATATTTTCCAAATTTAAGGAAGGGTAAGCTGTATTCTTCAGAAACTTTTGTGGACCCCTGTTATTATAATCCGTTTCTTTGAAATGACGAGAGCAAATTCTGAATCTGCCTTTTTGGGATGTTGCAATCCTTTCTAAAAGATATTCAAATTCTTGTCCATGAATGTTAAGTTTCTCAAGCCATATTCCTATACGATCACGATTTCGGGGAAAGACATGTAAAATTTCTTTGTCTGATCTCCATGAAATGGAACACGATTTAACAAAACAACTTGGCATTCTAAAAAATGAAGGGAAAAAAAAAAAAGTTAAATTTTGAAAAAAATATTATATTTAGTTAAAAATATACATTTTAAAAAGGAAAAATTGCACTTTTTACATATGAAGTTAACAGGATAGTCACTTTTTGAATCACTATTGGAAAGAGTGCATTAATAGCAAAGCAGGTGACTACAAAAGGTGAACTCTCTTATAAACAAGAAAAAAAAAAAAAGTTTTTAGTGCTAGTATATATCTGGGCTATAGAAAAAACTACTTTTAATTAAGTGTTCTTGCATAGCAAGACCACTTACTGTTATCTCACATATATATTATTATTGCCATATTTACCACCCTAACTCCTCCCACAGGTTTTACACTACATAGACAAGTAATACATCGAAATGTGGGGATTGTTCCCGATTGGTGTGCTATTACTTTGTGGAACATTTCGCTAAATGGTTCACAAAAATATTGTCGTTTTTGCAGCAAAATTGGTCCCATAGGAATGAATGGCGAAATTTTCAAAACTAGAGTGGGAGGTGACAAAAGCTGACAACCCCAAGATCAGCCAAAACATTATGACCACCCCATGAAAAAAAAAAAAGAATTTTTTTTTTTTTTTTTAAATCATTTTTGAAAAAAAAAAAAAAATAATAATTTTGAAAAAAATGTTCAGCTAATGATGGGACTTCAACTGTTTTACTACTATTTAAACTTTTTAAAATATTAAGCTTTTTAAACACTTTTCACAGTTACTCCAGCCACACAACACTTACTCAAGCCACTCCACCCAGTTACTCCGCCCACTCCAGTTGTAGAGGCAAGAACACTTCACACAATTTCCCCAGAAATTGTAGCTTTTCTAGTTTAAATTAACCTATGCTGTTGAGATTATAAACTGTCTAATGCTGGCCAGAGATATGCATACATTTGTAAAGTTTAGCAGAGACCAATGGCCAGGTTTGAAATGGGGTCTTCATCATGAGATATCATCACTTTGGAGACACCAACAACAAATCAAGTCATTACAAATTAAAGTGGGGAAAAAAACAAAAAAACAAACACACAGCTTGCTTTTAATTAACTCCATGCAATCAGTTACACCATATTAGTACTATATGTGTAAAAGACGTTTCTTTGGAGTTGCACACAGTCGCTCTTGCAAGCCAAAACGAGGCTAGGCAGAGCTGAAGCACATTCCTATTGAAGCGCTCATGAATGAGGAAGATTATGTTTTCTCATGAATGATGACAGTATCACAGATGGTGCTGGGCCGGGGGACCTGTGCTGTAATGCTTACACAGACAATGGTTCCACAAAGTGCCTCAGAGTAGCCATTCAGCTGCACAGGCACACCATTGTGAGTAAAGCTCAGGAGAATTGACAACTGTCTACATTTGACTATTGCTTCTAATCAGAAATTATAAATAATGTTAAAATGTAAAAGGCACCCCACTACCTGTCCCCCTATCCCCAGCCCTAAACACTTACCTGATTCCTCTCACTAAATCCAGCAATGTCATGTCTGAAGCACAGCTTCTTCTCTTCCTGGTCTTGCAGGAGACACAGGCAGCATAGGCTCTTGATACTGTCAGCCAAACTCCTGTGATGAGGGAGCTGGGCCATGGCTTACTGGCACTGTAAGTCTATGCATGCACACAGCCCAACTTGGAAAAACATCCAAACCGGTGCCCCCCCTTAGCACCCCACTTACTGAAGGGGGCAACCACAGCAGGGAGCAGTGGACACTGCTGCAAGGGAATCCAGAGAAGCAACACAACGCTCAAACCAGAGCCCTGGTAAGTCCTCATAGGGAGTTGAGGAATCGGTACTCAGACTCTGAGTATCTTCCAATCATTCATACAAAATGTAAACGAACATAGGCAGCGGGCAACCCAAAACATCCAAATGCATTAATCTCTATTTGCTACAGGGTGATAACAGGATAATAAAGTTTAAACGTTTTGGCCGGGTGGCCTTAGGTCATAGCATAATACTAACTGGACCTTGAAGGGGTTGTAAAGGTCATTTTTTTTTTTTTTCTAAAAATAACAAACATGTTATACTTACCTTCACTGTGCAGCTCGTTCTGCAGAGAGTGGCCCCGAACCTGCTCTTCTGGGGTCCCTCGGCGGCTGTTTCAGCTCCTCCCCGCAAGAACTAACCACCTTAATGCAAGCTCCCTCGCATGGTGGTTAGTTCTTGCTGACGCACTCCCGTGATACAGCCGGCGGCTATAGCCGCTCACTGTATCACTCGGCCCCGCCCCCCGGCACGCCGCGTCATTGGATGTGATTGACAGCAGTGCGAGCCAATGGCTGCGCTGCTTTCAATCAATCCACTGTAGCCAATCAGCGGCCAGGCTGAGCGGCGAAATAGATGTCGGGAGCGAGCAGCTGACTTTCGAGGGGTCAGGTAAGTAAAACCGGGGAGGGGGGTGGGGGGGTGGGGGTGGCGGTATTGTCGGAAGTTTTTTCACCTTAATGCATAGAATGCATTAAGGTGAAAAAATTTTTTATCTTTACAACCCCTTTAAAGTGATTGTAAAGTTTTTTGTTTTTTTTTTTCCTATTAAAATAGCAAACATGTTATACTTACATGCCCTGTGTAGTGGTTTTGCACAGTGCAGCCCGGATCCTCCTCTTTTTGGGTCCCTGGCTGGAGCTCCTGGCTCCTCCTCCCGTTGAGTGTTTCCACAGCAAGCAGCTTGCTATGGGGGTACCCAAGCTACAGCTGCCATTCAGACACAGAGCTGTGGTTCGGCCCCGTCTGCGCTCTCTCCTTATAGGACGAGTTTGATAGCAGCGGGAGCGAATGGCACCGTTGCTGTGTCTCAGCCAATCAGGAGGGAGAGTCCTGGACATCGCTGGATAGAGATGGGGCTCAGAAGTAATGGGGGGGCTGCTGCACACAGAATGCGTTTTATCTAATTGCATCAAGATAAAAAACCTTCTGCCTTTATAACCGCTTTAACACACACATTGTGTAATATTATAATATATATATATATATATATATATATATATATATATATATATATATATATATATATATATATATATATATATATACACACATACACACATACACACATACACACTCTCTCCATCCATATACATTCAGGTGGAGCCAATTGAAAATACAATCCATGTGCATGGCAAAATATATAAAGTGAAAAAAAAAAAAAATGTATTAAGAAAGGTGGCATCTCAAATGCTGCTTACTGGCAATATCTCATACATACAGCATCTCACAAGAGTACACCCCTCACATTTTTCTAAATATTTTATTATATCTTCATGTGACAACACTGAAGAAATTACAGTTTGCTACAATGTAAAGTAGTGAGTGTACAGCTGGTATAACTGTGTAAATTTGCTGTCCCCTCAAAATAACTCAACACACAGCCATTAATGTCTAAACCGCTGGCAACAAAAGTGAGTATACCCCTAAATGAAAATGTCCAAATTGGGCCCAAAGTGTCAATATTTTGTGTGGCCACCAATAATTTTCAGCACTGCCTTGCCCCTATTGGACATGAAGTTCACCAGAGCTTTACAGGTTGCCACTGGAGTCCTCTTCCACTCCTCCATGACGACATCTCGGAGCTGGTGGATGTTAGAGACCTTGCGCTCCTCCACCTTCCATTTGAGGATGCCCCACAGATGCTCAATAGCGTTTAGGTCTGGAGACATGCTTGGCCAGTCCATCACCTTTACCCTGAAGGGAATACTGCCCTGCCGTCCAGTCTCCAAAGGGTGGGGATCATGCTTGGCTTCAGTATGTCACAGTACATGTTGGCACTCATGGTTCCCTCAATGAATGTAGCTCCCCAGTGCTGGCAGCACTCATGCAGCCCCAGACCATGACACTCCCACCACCATGCTTGACTGTAGGCAAGACACTTGTCTTTGTACTCCTCACCTGGTTGCCGCCACACACGCTTGACACCATCTGAACCAAATAAGTTTATCTTGGTCTCATCAGACCACAGAACATGGTTCCAGTAATCCACGTCCTTAGTCTGCTTGTCTTCAGCAAACTGTTTGCGGGCTTTCTTGTGCATCATGTTTAGAAGAGGCTTCCTTCTGGGATGACAGCCATGCAGATCAATTTGATGCAGTGTGCAGCGTATGGTCTGAGCACTGATAGGCTGACCCCCAACCCCTTCAACCTCTGTAGCAATGCTGGCAGCACTCATACGTCTATTTCCCAAAGACAACCTCTGGATATGACGCTGAGGACATGCACTCAACTTCTTTGGTCGACCATGGCGAGGCGTGTTCCGAGTGGCATCTGTCCTGTTAAACCGCTGTATGGTCTTGGCCACTGTGCTGCAGCTCAGTTTCAGGGTCTTGGCAATCTTCTTATAGCCTAGGCCAGTGATGGCGAACCTTGGCACCCCAGATGTTTTGGAACTACATTTCCCATGATGCTCATGCACTCTGCAGTGTAGTTGGGCATCATGGGAAATGTAGTTCCAAAACATCTGGGGTGCCAAGGTTCACCATCACTGGCCTAGGCCATCTTTATGTAGAGCAACAATTCTTTTTTTCAGATCCTCAGAGAGTTCTTTGCCATGAGTTGCCATGTTTAAATTCCAGTGACCAGTATATATGAGAGAGAGCGCGAGCAATAACACCAAATTTAACACACCTGCGACCTTGTAACACTAACGAGTCACATGACACCAGGGAGGGAAAATGGCTAATTGGGCCCAATTTGTACTCACATGTGTTGCCAGCGGTTTAGACATTAATGGCTGTGTGTTGAGTTATTTTGAGGGGACAGCAAATTTACACTGTTATACAAGCTGTACACTCACTACTTTACATTGTAGCCAAGTGTAATTTCTTCATTGTTGTCACATGAAAAGATATATTTACAAAAATGTGAGGGGTGTAACCACTTTTGTGAGATACTGTATGTAATGCTTTTCACTTTATATGCACGTGGACTGTATTAGTATAAGCTTCACCTGAATGTATACATTGATATTAAGGTCAGTTAGTATTATGCTAGGACTAAGGCCATCCAGCGAAATGTGCAACCCATTTTATCCTGTTATCACCCTGTAACATAGTTTCATGCACTTGGATGTTTTGGTTACCGGCTGCCCATTTTTTTCCCATAATGGGGGTCACTGGAAAGGCACAGTCTGACGTTTAAAGTCACGCAAAGTTCATATCAATGGGAGACCCAGCATTCACTGGAGAGAGCAGGGACACACGTTATCTGTAACTGTTAGAGTATAATAGGAAGTCACAGGATGCAAAAGTCACTGGGTGACATGGAGGTCTCTGTGTTCGCAATGTGATACAAGCGAGTCTGGGTTCACTGTGTGGCACAGAAAACTTTGGTTACTAGATGACACAGGGTTCCATGGAGTCACTGGGTGACACAGAGTGCTGTGGGGTCACTGGGAGACAATGGACACTCTTCAGTCACTGAGTGATAAAAAATGCTCTGGGGTCTCAGGGTGACATGGAATTCCCTGGGGTCACCAAGTTATATCAGAAGATCTGTGGTCACTGGGTGACACAAAATGCTCTGGTGTTACTGGGCGACACCAGATGCTCTAGGATCACACCACTATTTTCATAGGAAATGAGGGCTCTTGAAAGAAGTACTGAGGCAGAGTGCTGTGAAGTTTTCAGGAATCTATATACACACACACAGCACAATGCTTGTCCCTCCCACCAGCCATACATAGTAAAGCACAGGAATCCAGTGGTGGCACCCCTGGGTTTACACTGAACTATGAATTGAAAACAGAAAAGTTTAATTAAAAAATGTCATTAGCTTTTTGATTTTGGGGGGGGGGGGGGGGGCGCTGATGAACCTGACAAGGCAAAATATAAGCAGATTATGCTTCAGCTTTAACACTGTTGTGTGATTGGGTTTAGATGAAATGTAAATTCTTCTCAACTTTTTTAACCAAACGCTTCTTTTCCAAAGTTCTCGGGCCCTCAATGTCTTTTCAAATAACTAACCATTGTGTAGCATAAATGTAATAATCTTATTCTGCGCTCCCATTTCCTATATGGTCTTAGAATTTTTCAAACTAACCTTAGAAAACAAGTTTTGGCTGGCGTTTACAACTGAGGTCCTCACTGCTGACTTTCAAATCCAGAACAACCACCATTAGGGGCCTGTACAAAATAAAAATAAAGAAAAAGAAGAAAACAAAGATGACAACGGGAATTATAATTTTTTTTCTTAAAAAATTGTCTTTTATATCATTTTCTATTTCTCGTCAGTCAAAATAATGACAAGAAGTGAAGAACAACTAGTCCAAATTTATTTGCACCAAAGGGGACTACTTTAGTTTTTCTACAACTACCCATACCCATTCAGTATATGCTATGCTGGGGGCACACACACACAAAAATTCTATTCCCCCATTTTTTTATTAATTTTTTTTTTTTTTTAGATATCATTAGTACAAATGTATGCATTTTTATGGAGAAAAACTAGAAACATTTATAGATTTAAAATCTATTCCATTATGTCACATGAAAAGATAATACAATATTAACAAAAATTTGTGAGGGGTGCATTGACTTTTGTGAGATACTGTATATATTACAGTTTTTTCTCAAAAGTTTGCACACCCTGCCAGAAATTTTGGCATAATAAATTTAAAATATGATTGATCATGCCAATTATTTAAGGATAGCAATCACATGAAGCCATTTATTATCACATAGTTTTTTGGATGCTTTTTAAATCATAACAGAAATCACCCAAAATGGCCCTGATAAAAAGTTTACATACCTTGGAATATTTGGCCTTGGTACAGACACAGAAGGTGGCACACACACAGGTTAAAATGGCAATTAAAGGTTAATTTCCCACATTTGTGGCTTTTTAAATCACAATTAGTGTCAGTGTATGAGTCAATGAGTCTGTTAGTTCTCACATGGATGCACTAAGCAGGCTAGACACTGAGCCAAGAGGAGGTAGAAAAGAACAGTCAAATGACCTGCGTAACAAGGTAATGAAATGTTACAAAGATGGAAAAGGATATACAAAGATATCCAAAGCCTTGAATATGACAGTCACTACTGTTCAATCACTTAATAAGTGGAAAATTTGGGGGGGGGTCTCTTGATACCAAGCCAAGGTCAGGTAAATCAAGAAAGATTTCAGCTATAAAAATGCACTGATTACTGTGTAAATGTCACTGGTAGGGAAGGGATTAACACTAGGGGGCAATCAACAACTAGATGTCTCCTCTACCCTGACAGAACAGGGATTAATTACCCGCGATCGCGCCCGCCGGCCACGCGCATCAGGTCCCCAGCTGTGCAGCTGGCATGCATGCGCCCTCTGGTGGCTTTTATAGGGCACAACATACCCATATGGGGTTTCACCCAGCACAGCCATTCTGACAACATTTGTTGGCGTGAGCTGGTCAGCAAAAGGTTAAATAAAAGACAGTTTTTTGGCATGATCAGTCATATTTTCAATATTAACCACTTGCGGACCACGCACCATCGTTTGACGGCGGCAGAATGGCTCCCCTACGTGAATCGCCGTATCTGTACAGCGGCCTCTTTAAGGGGTAAAGGGGGGGGCGCGTGCCTAGTGGCCGTCGGGCACCCGCGATCGCTCCTGACAGAGCCAGGACGTGTGTGTGTGTGTGTGTGTGAGATATAGATAGATAGATAGATAGATAGATAGATAGATAGATAGATAGATAGATAGATAAACACAAAATCACGTTCTGGCAGGGGAGAGGAAACAGATCATAGGAACAACGATCGGTCTCCTCCCCCAGGCAGTCCCATCCCCCCTACAGTTAGAACACGCTGAGGGAACACATTTAACACCTTGATCGCACCCTAGTGTTAACCCTTCCCTGCCAGTGACATTTATACAGTAATCAATGGCTATTTTTAGCTCTAATCGCTGTATAAAATGTCAATGGTCCCAAAAAGTGTCCAGTCTGTCCACCGCAATCCCAATAGAAATCGCAGATCACCGCCATTACTAGTAAAAAATAAATAAAAATGCCATAAGGCTATCTCCAATTTTGTAGAAGCTATAACTTTTGCGCAAACCAAGCAATATACGCTTATTGCATTTCTTTATGCCAAAAATATGTAGAAGACTATATATCGGCCTAAACTGAGGAAGAAATTAGTTTTTGTTTTTTTGACAGATGACTGGTCCCACCTGACAGGAAACACAATCTAGATTGAGGTTAAAAACCCCGCCCCTCCCTGTGCTTCTCAGTTGTGAAAAATTACTGACCCACACCAGTGCACAAGAGTGAAAACATTCCAATGTTCAACTATTAAAATCAACACAAAACGGAAACACTGTTGACGGTAAGTGTAACTGGTCATTTTCTCAAATCGTCTTCCAGGACGGCACCCTAAGAGAAGAGCAAGTAGCTCAGGCCTAGCTTAGGGCGGGACAACCACCTGCAGGGCCTTTCTGCCAAAAGCTAGATCCTGAGGCGACAGAAGTTCCACTCTAATGTCTCAGGAACGTGTTCTGACTTGACCACATTGCTGCTCTGCAGATCTGATCTACAGATGCTCCAGCCCTTTCTGCCCAAGAGGTTGTCAGAGACCGTGTAGAACGTGCTTTGAGATTAGCTGGGACTGCACTACCTGCTTGTTCATAAGCTAAGGAAATGGCTTGTCTAATCCATCTAGCAATCGTTTTTGATGCCTGCTCACTAGGGATGCACCAAAATTTCGGCCGCCGAAACATATCGACCGAAAATGGCCCTTTCGGCAAAAAGCCGAACATACAGCCCCTCCCCCTTGTCCGGGCACTTTGATAGACAGATCACCTGTCCCATTGGACGGGTGATGTCTATCAAAGTGCCCGGACAAGGGGGAGGGGCTGTATGTGACAGCGCGCAGCGGGGAACACACAGTTATTGAAATGAAAGCTGTGATGTTCCCGGCGATGTAATTAAACAGGCGGCGGCGGCTCTCTCCCTTCACTGGCTGCAATACCGGGGACACTGGCTGCACTACCAGGGACACTGGCTGGCTGCATCTGACGGGCACTGGTGAGGCTGCAATGATCTCCTGTACCATGTCCGCAGTCTCGGACCATCTCCTGTACCATGTCCGCAGTCTCTGACCATCTCCTGTACCATGTCCGCAGTCTCTGACCATCTCCTGTACCATGTCCGCAGTCTCTGACCATCTCCTGTACCATGTCCGCAGTCTCTGACCATCTTCTGTATAAAAATATTTTTAAAAACAGTCACATCCCTACTGCTCACCCCTCTTTGAGCCACAAAAACTGACCAACAGATGATGCGATCTTCTGAACTCCTTTACACTGTTTAAGTAAAGCAGCAGACACCTCCTAACGTCTAGTAGGGGTGCAACGGATCGTCATCGATCCATGATCCGATCCGCGGAGGTTGATCCGTACGGGACAACCACGATCCGCGGAGCGCTCTGTGGCCTCAGCCATAGGAAAGGCCGTGGTTTTGGCCTAGCTCCGGAGCGGCGGCCATCTTGGTACACCCGACGGCCGTTTAGCACGTGATCTCTCCCCTCTGTGTACTGATCTATACAGTGGAGGGTAGAGATCAGATGGCAGCAGTGCCAATACTCTGCAATGCCGACCCAATAGACCCGCCAATACTCTGCCAATAGACCCGCCAATACTCTGCCAATAGACCCGCCAATACTCTGCCAATAGACCCGCCAATACTCTGCCAATAGACCCGCCAATACTCTGCCAATAGACCCGCCAATACTCTGCCAATAGACCCGCCAATACTCTGCCAATAGACCCGCCAATACTCTGCCAATAGACCCGCCAATACTCTGCCAATAGACCCGCCAATACTCTGCCAATAGACCCGCCAATAGGGAGATTGTGGATATTACAGTGGGGGAGATTTTTTTTTTGTTGATCCGAAAATGATCCGAACCGTGACTCTGATCCGAGGAACGATCCGAACCGTGAGTTTTTTGAACCGTTGCACCTCTAACGTCTAGTGAATGAAAGGCTCTTTCCTTCTCGTTCTGTGAGTTGACACAGAAGGACGGGAGAATAATTTCCTGTTTACCTATGGAACCGTGAGGCCACTTTAGGAAGGTACAGGGGATCCTGCCTAAGGATGTCCTCCAACAAACGAAAAAACGGCTCATTCATAGATAGAGCCTGTAAGTCACCTACCCTCCTGGCAGTTGTAATGGCCAGAAGGAAGGCGGTCTTAAAAGAAAGTAATTTAACCAAATTCTGAGCCAACGGCTCAAAAGGTGTCCTGGTTAGGGCCTCTAAGACTAGAGATAAGTCCCACAGCGGAAATTTACTCATTTGGACCGGGGACAACCTCTCTCTAGCCATCAAAAATCTTTTGACCAACGGATCCAGAGCCAGCCTTCTGTCCAAAAAGCTAGACAGTGCTGCCACTTGGACCCCAAGGGTCTTGGTTGCCAGGCCTCGAGCCACTCTCTCCTGCAGGAAGTCTAGGATCGAAGGAATGTCCTGTTGAAAAGTGCCCCGTTTCACACCAATGAGAGAAGACCCCCCCCAGACCGTTGCATAAATGTGCCTAGTAATTGGCTTTCTGCTCAGTAAAAGGGTCTCTATTAACTTCTCCGAGCACCCTTTCCTGCGCAAGCTCTCCCTCTTAAGAGCCAAGCCGTCAATTTGAAAAGTCCCGGGTTTGGGTGATAATGTGGACCCTGAAACAGAAGATCCTGGCGCTCTGGAAGGCGCAGCGGAGAGGTCACTGACCAGCTTCCCAGAGTGGGAAACCAGGTCCTCTTGGGCCACCAGGGAGCGATCAGAATTGAACTGCTCCTGGACCAACTCAAATTCTGTATAATTCTTGGGATCAGTGCTAAGGGGGGAAAAGCATAAGCTAGGCTGAAAACCCACTCCCTTGAACCCCTCCTCTCTGGACAGGCAGAACAACTGTTTAACCCTCCAGTTCACCCTGCGGGCGAGGTCTATCTCTGGGGTGCCCAGCTGCTGACACACAAGAGAGAACATCTCAGGATTTAACTCCCATTCCCCCTGGTGAACAGTCTGTCGACTGAGGAAATCCGCTTCTACATTGAAATTCCCACTTATATGTACCGCAGAAATTGAGGGTACTCCCTGTTCTGCCCATTCCAAGATTTCCTGTGTCAACCTCATCAGAGAGCATGACCGGGTACCCCCCTGGCAATTCAGGAAGGCCACCGTCAGAGTTGTCGGAGGACCTGGACTTCTCTCCCCCGATCCTGTCTTTGAACGCTCTTAGAGCCTCTTTGACTGCTAGGAGCTCCCTGAAATTGGAGGAGGCGGCTCTCCGAAGCCTGTCCCATACACCCTGAGCCTGTAGCCCCTCTAGATGGGCCCCCCCAACCCCAGGAGCTTGCATCAGTTGTCACCCTGACAGGCTGAAGCTGGGCCCAAAGGTGTCACCCTGACAGGCTGAAGCTGGGCCCAAAGGTGGCCCGCCCCCAACCTCTGAGGGTTGATCCACCAAAGAAAAGACTTATTTACTATTTCAGGAATGGAAACCCGAATGTCCAAAGACTCCCTTTTTCCGTCCCATGAGGATAGTAGAAAATTCTGCAGGGACCTGGAGTGGAGCTGGGCCCAAGGCACAGCAGGAATACAGGATGTCATGAGTCCCAGAGTCCTCATAATCAACCTTCAGTAGGCCTCCCTCCGGTCTATGACTGAAGATACCTTGCGAATCGGGGCTTCCACCTTCTCCTGTGGAAGCACCAGCTTCTGCGTTACCGAGTCTACCAGAAGGCCTGGGTAGAGCTTGGTTTGAGATGGAGTCAGTGAGGATTTCTCCTGACTGATCAGCCATCCCAGGGATTCCAAGGGGCTTATTACCTTGTCTAGATCTAAGAGCAGAGAATCCCTGGAAGGGTTGTAGACCAATAGGTCGTCTAGATAGGGGATCAGTGTGATTCCCTGGAGGTGCAGGTAAGAGATGACCTCTGCTAGAATCTTTGTTAAGACTCTCGGGCTGGCTGCCAGTCCGAAGGGCAAGGCCCGGAACTGCCAGTGCTGGGTACCCTGATCTGTGTGTATTTCAAAACGAAGGAATACCTGATGCTACAGAAGAATGGGAACATGCAGATATGCATCCTTTGGGTTTATGGTGACCATAAAGATCTCCTTCAACAGATGCTTCACTCACACATACTCCATACGAAACTTCTTGTATCGTAGGAAGGGATTTCATTTTCTTAGATCTATAATCAAGTGGTATTTCCTGGAGGGCTTTGGAACCACAAAGACATGGGAATAAAATCCCCGTCTCACTGATTTGTTGGTACTGGGAGGATGACCCCCTGGTCTGCCAACTGTCTGACACTCTCTAAGAGTCCTAAAGCTTTTGGCCTGTCCCTGGGTAGATAGGTTAGAAGAAAAGATTGGGGAGGTCTGGAAACAAATTCCAGTCTGTAGCCCTCTCTTATCCACTGAAGGACGAGAGGACTCTGAGAGACCTGTTCCCTCTGTGTGACAAAGTGTGAGAGCCTCCCCCCTACCCTGGTGCTGGCGTCACTTGGAAATCTGGTCTGCAGGCTTTGGTCCTGAGAAAAGGAGACCTCCTTTCTGCTTGCCCCTGCCCCAATTCTTGCCTTCTTTACAATTTTTAAAACGATTGTTGACCTGGGGGCCCTCTAAAAAAAAAAAACTATCCTTTTTTAGGTTTTACAGGAAACTTCTTCCCCTTTTCAGTGGATCTGGAAACGGTCTGGTCCTGCACCAAATAGGAGGGACCCTTCAAATGGTAGGCCACACAACCTTGTTTTTGATGTGTGGTCCCATTCCAGGACTTAACCCATACAGCCCTTCTAGCGGAATTAAGAAGGTTGACGATTTCGGACGCATGTACAGTTTAACTGCCGCATCGGCAAGATAGGCTCCTCCTCTTCTTTGAAAGGGCACCTGTGTTTTCAGGTTTTAAATTTTAGAAGTTTTCTCTCTGGCTCTTTCCACGCCCTCAGAATAATATCCTTGAGGGACTGGTGGATAGGCAAGACTTTGGATTGAGGTCTGATCAGACCTCGATACATCCTATCCTGGGCAGAAATCTGTGCTTCGGGCTCCTGAATCTCTTCCGAAGCATATATTGCCCCCAGGAGACCCTCCATCTCATCGGCTGAAAAGATATACCTGCCTGGTCTGGGGTGTTCCTCTTCCTGGCTATTTTCTACATCCTCCCTCTCCTCAGGAAGGCTCCGAGTGGAGTCCTCAACCTCCTCCTCTTTGTCCTTAGAATCCTGAGAAGCCGGGGTCTTTTGGGGCTCAGTGCGTGTATATCTACCACCCCTATCTGAAGAAGCACTCAGAGGATGAACCCTCTTCTACTAGGGCGAGACTCTTCCTTCCTAGTATTAAGGAATGCCTGAAAGGCCTTGAGGGTAGAAAACATTTCTGTCTGTACTGAGAGAAAATCTCTCATGACCTGCGAGGTCTCCTTCCCGGACAATTTGTGTATAATACACTTGTAGCAAAAAGGTTTGGTGTGCTCTGGTGCCAATTTTTCATTTTAATAGTCACACCTCTTAGAACGGGAAGGCGTTTTAGACCTAGGTCTACTGGCAACACTCTGGGCAATAGCTTCTGCTTCTGTAAGAAAGCAAGCCTCAATTTAGCCAAAAATCGACCTTCACTGTGGCCCCCTGCGAGAGTAAGGGCTAGGGGACCCACCCCCACCATTAACCCCGCCACCTGGGTAGACACCCCCTGTGGTCTCCTGAACGGCTGCTGATACTGCCTCCTCTTGTTCCATACTGATGAGAGCTGTGGATGTCTGCTCCCTGCCACGCGGTTTACTCTGGATCCAAATTGTGAGATCTCCCTGCAGCGCCGTCCTGAACGCTGCAACGCCATTTTCTAAAAGTCACGGAACTAGAAGTGCCGCGCTCTAGTGGCGTAACTCACTTCCGACGCCCAGGAGATGGAAATCCTCTGCAAAATGGCGCCGAAACACCAGCACGCCGCTCGAGCTGGCAACAGCCTCTGGCCAGAGAATGCGCGCCGAGGGCGGAGGGGAAAGCCATCGCCTCCTGCTCCCTCCTGTAGGAAGGGACCCAGGGCCATTGTGCTGAGGGACAAAGACGAGGGGACTCACCAGGGAGTCCTCTGACCGGCAACATCCTGCAAACTGACTCCAGTCAGGTAAGGAAGGGGAGCAGGAACTATGGTCCCTGAAGTTCTGGGAACCTCCACTGTGCCCACGGTCCTTCAGTTCTCCTATTGGGGGGGGGGGGGGGGTGAATAACCTCCCCCCCCCCCCGAGAAAATAGGATAAACCCCCCAGGAAGGGCAAGTCCTACCAGACCCAGAGGCTTCCCAAGCCTGTGGTCCGGCTCCCGGGGGGAGACTTCCAGCCCTCGGCCTTAAGCAAAAAATAAAAAATAAATAAAACGTTTCGCTGTGGAGAAACAATCAAAACCTGAGCACAGGGAGGGGCAGGGTTTTTAACCTCTATCTTGATTGTGTTTCCCGTCAGGTGGGACCAGTCATCTCTCAGGGTGCTGTCCTAGAAGACGACTTGAGAAAATAAAAAACGCAGAGGTGATCAAATACCACCAAAAGAAAGCTCTATTTGTGAGAAAAATAAAGACATAAATTCTGTTTATGTACAGCAATTAGTTAAAGCGATGCAGTGCCGTATCGCAAAAAATGGCCCGGTCAGGAAGGAGGTAAATTCTTCCGGGGCTAAAGTGGTTAATGCCAAAATTTCACAATTTTTAGCAGAGGCCCTACAGAATAAAATGTTGCGCTCTCCAATTTTTTGTCACACGGTATTTACGCAGCGGTGTATCGAACGCAAATTTGTTTTCAAAATACACTTTAATTAATTTTAATGCACACAAACACAATATACAACCCATATTTTGGTAACATATAAAAGATGGTGTTAGGCAGAGAAAAAAAAAAAAAAAGATACCCATTATATCATGCTTTAAAATTGCACACGCTCGTGGAATGGCGACAAATTTGTCACAAGCGATGCTTTAAAAGCTTTTACGGGTTACCAGTTTAGTGTTACTCAGGAGGTCTGGTGCTAAGATTAATAGTTTCACTCTGATGTTCGAGGGAATACCTCACATGTGTGGTGCAATAGCCGTTTACATATGCATGCAGGACCAATGTGTGCATCCCCTTTGCACGCAAGTGCTTTAAATGTTTTTTTTTTTAATTATATAGATGTCTCCTCTGCCCTTATAAGCATCTGATCACACTAGGATCGGTGTGTTCGGATGTTTTCCAAATTTAAAAATGGTGTGTTTACATCCAGGAAACTGGAAGTGATGAAAATGCTCATTGCTTCCAGTTTCCTATACTATAGAGCTCATCAGAGACCTGTCGGTCCTCCACGAGCTTTGCGGTAAGTGATGGCTGAACATTCATGTCTCCCAGCGGGAAGGGAGAGCGGTGGAAGGGGGCGGGGGGGTCCCCCCTCTACTGCTGCTTGTAAAAGGAATCCAGCGGCTAATTAGCCATTAGGATTGCTTTTACAAGAAAGCTGACCGCTGGCTGAAAAAAAAAAAAAAAAAAACACTTGAAGTCAAATGATGTACATGTGTGTGATTTGGCAGAAAAGGTTTCCATCCAAAAAAATTGGGCATTATATGGTGTGCACTAAAATGCATTTAACCACTAGACGACTGGCCCATAGTAAAAATACATCATTACTTGGAAGTTAAATACCAGCGTTTTGTTAGCAGCTGGCTTCCATAACCCCAGTGTCAATTTTTACTATGGTTCTCTTTCACATAAAAAAAAAGTGATCCCGCGGACAAACCTGCCATGGAATCACTTTTAGAAGGGCGGGAAGGATGCTCCTCCCGCAGCTGACTTATTGGTAAAGCCCGGGAGCAATTTGATGCGGCCGTTTGCAGGGCAGGAAGACAAGCAAGCCCAAGATGGCCACCACTCGTCTCTATGCTCTTGGAGCACTGGAGACATGCCTGACGTCACTTCCAGTTCCCGAGCCATAACAAAACGATTATTTTTATTTTTTAAAGTTAAAAAATAAAAATTCAGTTGGCTTTTAAAAAGGTAAAAGATCTGGGGTCTTTGATTCCAGATCTCTCAATAAAGGGGACCTGCCATCCTTATTTCTATTACAAGGCATGTTTACATCCCTTGTAACAGGAATAAAAGCGATCAAAAAATAAAAAGGACAGGGTAAAATAAATAAGAAAAAAAAAAAAAAAATTTAAAGCGCCCCATCCCTCCATCCAGAAGCAAATGCATACGCAAGAGCCCTTTCACACGGAGGCAGTTTTCAGGCGTCTTAGTGCTAGAAATAGCCTCTAAACGCCTGAAAACCACTTCCCATTCATTTCAGTGTGACTTTTCCCACTGGGGCGGTGCGCTTGCAGGACTATAGGAAAAGTCCTGCAAGCAGCATCCTTGAGGTGGTTTAAAACGCCCTGTCCGTTGAAATGAATAGGCGCTTCCAAATCGTCGCAACACGGGCGGTTTTAACCTCTTTGGGGTTAAAAGCGCCCCGCTAGCGGCCGAAAAGCGCCACTAAAACGAGCGAGGCTTTAGCTGTAACACAGCCGCAGGTCAGTGTGAAAGGGGTTTTAGTCGCACAAGCATATGTAAACTGTGTTCAAACCACACGTGAGGTATTGCCATGATCGTTAGAGCGAGGGCAATAATTTTTGTGCAAGACTTCTTCTAAAACTTTAAATTGGTAACTAAGGATGAGCTCAGACGTGTTTGCAAACAGCACGTGCAGAGCCCGCCAGGAAGTCGGCACTGCAGAGCGCTAATCACAGGCAGTGAGACATTGTCCCAATGTGCGGCTGCAGAGATCGGGAAATGTCTCAATGTCTGCGAGTAGCGCTTCCCAGTGCCGACTTCTTGGCGGGCTCGGCACATGCGGTTTGCAAACACGCCTGAGTTCATCCTTACTGGTATAGCCTACAAACATTTTTAAAAGCCTCGCCAATGGAAATTTTTTTAAGTACCGTAGTTTGTCGCCATTCCATGAGTGTGCACAATTTTAAAGCACGACATGTTAGGTATCAATTTACTCTGCGTAACATCATCTTTCCCATTATACAAATAAATTGGGGTAATGTTGCGTTTTATTTATTAAAGTGCATTTTTTTTTCAAAAAAAAAATTGCACTTGAAAGACTGCTGCACAAATACTGCGACAAAAAATATTGCGACGATTGCCATTTTATTCTCTAGGGTCTCTGCAAAAAAAAAAAAAAAAAAAATTAATAATAATAATAATAAATAGAATATACTTTTAAATAAATGTTTGGGGGTTCTAATTAATTTTCTAGCAAAAAATACTTATTTAGACTTCCAGAAGATGCCTGGTCAGCAAGCAGTTAAGTATGATAGTTTGTGTTTATTAAACAGCTGTGCAACATAAACCATGTCATTACCCCAGGCCTCTGCATTCAGAATATATATATATATATATATATATATACATATATATATATATATATATATATATATATATATATATATATATATATATAATATACTGATTTTATGGCGTATAAGAAAAGGTCGGCATTACCTCAGACGGCAGCAATTCGTTAGGAGTAAATAAATGTACATAAAGCAGAGCTGGACTGATACAGAGACCGGAGGGAAGAGGACTGAGCAGAGCGGGCCTTCCTCACACACAGCCCGGACATGGAGGGCCCTGATTGGAGGACATAGTTTAGAGACTACAGAGAACCGCCGCGCACACCACTATGACTAAGCTCAGCACTATCTCACCTCACACCACAACCGAACACCGCGCCAACCACAGCCACTGACCGGTGCACTAGTACATTCTCCTCCCCTGTGCATACTGCGCATGTCCGGATACAGACACTTCCAATCAAAAAGATTGTGATGTAGGGTGGGGGAGGAGCCGAACGAGCAAGGATGAAAAAAAAAAAAAAATAACCCCACAACTGCCGAGTAGGTTTACTGTATACACACAGGAGAGCGGCGCACACGTGACCTCCATCGTCACTATGTAACCAACGGAGCTTCATATCATTTGGAGACGAAGGGTCAGGGCTGTGTATTCCTTTCCGACCCCCTCCTCCTCTAGAAGCCCGCACTCCCCATACTGTATGATCGTGTCTACCATCACGGCAGCTGGTAGTTGTGGGGGTTTGAGTGGATAGGGGTTCGGGGAGTGTCATTCTATGGTCATGAGAGTAGTTGGGGTGGGTGCAGTGCAGGTGTCTTGTTGAAAAAGTTCCCCCGGCGGATAAGGACCCCCCCTGTACAGCGCTTGTGCAGTACGAAGCTTGCCGAAAAAGTTCCCCCCGGCGGAGAACCACCGAAAATAGCTGAACATACACAGCTGAGAGTCAGCTGTACACAGCGCCTGCGCAATGAACACCACTTTCTTACAGACGCTCCCGATGCTACCAGACAATGCCGCACGCTCCCGATGCTCGTGCAAACAGCTCTGCCCTTTAATTTAATATTCAACCTCTTCTGTAGTATCCGCCCCTTACCACGATATGACAGTAATACTCCCGCCCCTTCCAGAGTAGCACGAGCATCGGGATCGTGCGGCAGCGTCTGGCACAACGTCCTGCTCATTGCGCAGGCGCCATCTACAGCTGACTTACAGCTGTTCAGCTTCGGAGATTTTTGGTGGCTCCCTTGTTGTTCGTACTGCGCTGCACCTGCGCAGTACAGGGGGGTCCTTATCCGCCGCGGGGAACTTTCTCGGCAGAACAGCAGAATAGTGCCCGCTATCGTGAAGTGCCCGGGACGAATGGTGCATGCGCAGCAAAACAGCTGATTTTACAATCAGCTGTTGAGACAGTGTTCTATCGAGAAGTGCCCGGGACAAACGCATGCGCCGTACGGAACAGCACAACAGCTGAGTTTACGATCAACAATTGGTTAATAGTGCGCTAGACCCTATAAAACTGTTCCACAGTGTTAAATAAATAAAGAAACAATCACCTATAATAAATTGTCCATAGATATCTGATTCCTGCAAAGAACCTCTGATATATAAATTCTATAATGAAAAGTCCTTAGACCGTGATCATAAAACACAAAAATGTAAAAAAGTGCATACAGAAAGTCACCACCACCTCAGTGTGAACTGCCTGCTCACCTTCCAGGAGTTTTCAGATACAAAGTCCCTATGGTTTTAAGCTATAATGTCCAACATAAACAAATTGAACATGTTTTTAAAAAATATTGGTCACTCCTTAGAGCGGATAGCCAATTACGGACGATTCTACCAGATAAACCTCGATTTGTATATAGGAAGGCACCGACATTAAGGGATCTGATAGAAAAAATGTTCCAGATCCACCAACAAAGTCACCAGAATTTACTTTTTTCCATGCAAAAGATGTTATGCATGAAGAAATACTAATCAAAATGGTCAAAAATTTAATAAATTTATTCCAAACACCGCCAAAAAAGAATACCCTCTAAAAGATTTTATTTCATGCAGAACAGAAGGAGTAGTATATATGTTGCAATGTCCATAACTTTTCTTTCTTTATCTTGAATTAAAAGAGCTCTTGGTAATTCTGATACTTCATGGATCTTCCTCTTTATAAATTCTTCATTGTAGCCTTTATGAATACATTTTCTCCTATCATTTGTGCTTGTTCCAAGAAGGTTTTCTGACTACTACAGTTTCTCCTCAGACGTATCAGGCCAGACTGCTGGTTGGAAGCTAAACAGTGAGGACCTTGAGTGGAGAGTGAACAAGTTTTGCTTTTTGACTGCTGGTGATTGCTGAGTTGCATTTTTAGGTTCTTTTTAGGGCTTTTCCTTGTAGTTTTTTAACACCTTTTTCTGACACTTTTTAAACAGCTTTTTTTTTCTTTGCTTCCTTCAGCCTACTAATTAAGGGGAGTGGTTAATTGGTCACAGGTGCTTGAGGCCTATATAACCTCATTGTGAGCCTGCTCATGTTTGAGCTTGCTGGAACTTAGACCAAGTGGAACTGGACTAAATGGCAAGTTAAACACCAGAGTTGAAACCAGGAGGTTATAACAGGGGTCATAGTACCTGTGTAGTGTGAGTACCTGAGTGTTGTTTGAGTAGTGTGTGTGTTGATTGTTAGTACTTGTGTATTGTGTACTGTGTACTTGTGTATTGCGGGTGCACGTAGGTCTGTGGGTGCACGTAGGTCTGCGGGTGCACGTAGGTCTGCGGGTGCACGTAGGTCTGTGGGTGCACGTAGGTCTGCGGGTGCACGTAGGTCTGCGAGTGCACGTAGGTCTGCGGGTGCAAGTAGGTCTGCGGGTGCAAGTAGGTCTGCGGGTGCAAGTAGGTCTGCGGGTGCACATAGGTGTGCGAGTGCACGTAGGTCTGCAGGTGCACATAGGTCTGCGGGTGCACGTAGGTCTGCGAGTGCACGTGGGTCTGCATGTGCATGTAGGTCTGCAAGTGCACATAGGTCTGCGAGTGCAAGTAGGTCTGCAGGTGCACATGGGTCTGCGGGTGCACGTAGGTCTGCGGGTGCATTTAGGTCTGTGGGTGCACATAGGTCTGTGGGTGCACATAGGTCTGTGGGTGCACGTAGGTCTGTGGGTGCACGTAGGTCTGTGGGTGCACGTAGGTCTGTGAGTGCACATAGGTCTGCAAGTGCACGTAGGTCTGCAAGTGCACGTAGGTCTGTGAGTACCTGTGTATTGCCTTGTTGAGTACCTGTGTATTGTCTTGTTGAGTACCTGTGTATTGTCTTGTTGACTATTAGTGTCAGGAAGCTAGTCGTTAGGTAATTTGGACAGGGTATAATCCCCAATCCTCATTAAATTAATAGGTACGATGCCAGACGGGTGTGGAGAGGCGACTCGTTGTACATCTTGCGGCATGTATGCGTTCCTTGATCATCCGATCAAGGGTGAATACTGCTGTGCAAAATGTAAGCACATTGTTTCCGTGGAAGCCCAGGTTCTGAATCTGGGGAAGCAACTGTCAGCACTGAGAAGTCCCTCCATACTAAAGGAGAGCCAGGAACGTACACGGCAGGGCCAGCACAGAGGCAGATGGAGACAAAGAGGTGCAGGCACCAGGAAAGAGTAGATGGGTGACAGTCAGGAAGGGTAGAGGGGGAAGTGCCAACGAGGCCGATCCAGGGATGGAGCATCCCAATAAGTACGTTCCATTGAGTGACATTGGTGAAACCAGTCAGGGACCAGCACTGCTGGAGCTGAGGGACTCTCCTAGCTGCCAGGGGAAGAACTCATCCAGTGAGAGTGGGGGGAAGCGAAGGGAAAGGAAAGACAGATTGAGCCACACCAGAAAGGCAGAAGGAGATTAGAGAAGTAAGCAAGTGGCTGAAGAGCTGGTGTAGTAAGGAGGGGTTTGGGTTCCTGGAGGACTGGGCCGACTTCTCAGTCGATAACCAGTACTATAGAAGGGATGGACTGCACCTAAATGAGGAGGGTGCAGATCAGCTGGGATTGAAGATGGCCAAAAAGTTAGAGGGGTTTTTAAACTAGGCGACGGGGGGAGGGTCCAGAGGTAGAGATAGTTAGCGTGGAACATATTCCAGAGGGTAGTATTGGGGGCATTAGTGATAGATTGACCAAAGCACATAAACCCAAGGTAAGTATAGTAGCAAGTCCTAGTTGCAATCTCGGAACACCCAATAAGAGGATAATATGCGACCGGTCTAAACTATGTGGCATGTTCACAAATGCCAGGAGCCTGGCGGACAAGATGGGTAAACTAGATACTGTTGTAGGAGGAGGATTTGGATTTTGTGGGAATTTCACAGACCTGGTTCAACAGCTCTCATGATTAGCTGGCAACCATTCAAGGGTATACCCTCTATCGCAAGAATAGAGAGGGTAAAAAAGGGGGAGGGGTATGCCTATCTATCAAGAATAATGTACAAGTGAATGTGAGAGATGACATCACTGAGGGACCTAGGGAGGAGGTGGAATCCTTATGGGTAGAGCTCAAAGGGATGAAGCTAAGGGGAAAATATTACTGGGAGTATGCTATAGGCCTACTAACCTGAGGGAGGAAGTGGAGACAGACCTTCTATCACAAATTGGATTGGCAGCAAGGATGGGAAGTGTTATCATAATGGGGGATTTTAATTATCCAAACATAGACTGGGCGGAGGAAACCACGCATTCATCTAAGGCTCGCCAGTTCCTAAATGTCTTGCAGGACAATTTTATAGGTCAGATGGTAGACGCACCAACTAGAAATAAAGCGTTACTGGATCTACTGATTACCAACAATACAGACCTGATCACGGATGTGGAAATATGGGTCAATTTAGGTAATAGCGATCACAGGTCAATTGGCTTCAGTATAAATCAAACAAATAGGAAACATAAGGGGAATACAAAGACACTGAATTTCAAAAGAGCCAACTTCCCTAAACTACGAACCTTGCTAGAAGGCATAAATTGAGATAAAACTTAGGAACGAAGAACACGGAGGAGAGATGGGTTTGCTTTAAGAGTATATTAAATAAGGGCATTAGCCAATGCATCCCATTGGGTAATAAATTTAAAAGATCGAACAAAAGTCCTGGATGGCTTAACTCCAATGTAAAAATGCATATAAAAGCAAAGGAGAAGGCCTTCAAAAAATACAAGGTTGAGGGATCATCATCAGCATTGAGACTTTATAAAGAACGCAACAAGAAATGTAAGGGTGCAATAAGGATGGCTAAGATAGAACATGAAAGACACATAGCGGAGGAGAGCAAGTATGTAAACAGTAAAAAAGGGAGGACAGACCATATTGGCCCCATAAAGAATGATGAAGGACATCTGGTTACAAAGGATGGGGAGATGGCAAAGGTATTGAATTTATTCTTCTCCTCAGTCTTCATGAGGGAATCAGGGGGCTTCAGTAACCAAAACTGCAGTGTTTATCCTCATGACACATAACAGGAAGCACCTCCATGGTTAACAGAGGACAGAATTAAAATTAGACTTGGGAAACTTAACATTAATAAATCACCGAAACCAGATGGCTTGCATCCGAGAGTACTTAGGGAACTCAGTCAAGTAATTGCCAGACCATTGTTCCTAATTTTTACTGACAGTCTACTGACTGGAATGGTACCAGCTGATTGGAGAAAAGCCAATGTAGCACCAATATTTAAAAAAGAGCCAAAATACATCCCTGGGAATTACAGACCAATTAGCCTAACATCAAACAGTATGTAAACTCTTGGGGGGGATGATAAGGGACTATATACGAGATTTTAGTAATGAGAACAGTATCATTAGCAGTAATCAGCATGGATTCATGAAGAATCATTTTTGCCGAACCAATCTATTCACCTTCTATGAGGAGGTGAGTTGCCATCTAGATAAAGGAAGGCCCGTAGACATGGTGTATCTGGATTTTGCAAAAGCATTGGACACAGTTCCCCATAAATGTTTACTGTACAAAATAAGGCCTGTTGGCATGGACCATAGGGTGAGTACATGGAATAAAAACTGGCTACAAGGGCGAGTTCAGAGGGTGGTGATAAATAGGGAGTACTCAGAATGGTCAGGGGGGGTAGTGGGGTCCCCCAAGATTCTGTGCTGGGACCAATCCTATTTAATTTGTTCATAAACGACATGGAGCATGGGGTAAACAGTTAAATCTCTGTATTTGTGGACGAAACTCAGCTAAGCAGGGCAATAACTTCTCAGCAGGATGTGGAAACCTTGCAAAAAGATCTGGACAAATTAATGGGGTAGGCAACTACATGGCAAATGAGGTTCAATGTATAAAAATGTAAAATAATGCATTTGGGTGGCAAAAATATGAATGCAATCTATACACTAGGGGGAGAACCTCTGGGGCAATCTGGGATGGAAAAGGACCTGGGGGTCCTAGTAGATGATAGGCTCAGCAATGACATGCAATGCCAAGCTGCTGCTAACAAAGCAAACAGAATATTGGCATGCATTAAAAAGGGGATACATTTCTGAGATAAAATGATAATTCTCCTGCTCTACAAGACTCTGGTACGGCCGCACCTAGATTATGCTGTCCAGTTCTGGGCACCAGTCCTCAGGAAGGATGTACTGGAAATGGAGCGATTACAAATAAGGGCAACAAAGCTAATAAAGGGTCTGGGGGATATTAGTTATGGGGAAAGGTTGAGAGCACTGAACTTATTCACTCTGGAGAAGAGATGCTTGAGAGGGGATATGATTTCAATTTACAAATACAGTACTGGTGACCTCACAATAGGGATAAAACTTTTTTGCGGAAGGGAGTTTTACAAGACTCGTGGCCACTCATTAAAATGAGAAGAAAAGAGGTTTAACCTTTACTGTAAAGCCCCGTACACACGATCGGATTTTCCGACAACAAAACCGTGGATATTTTTCCGAAGGATGTTGGCTCAAACTTGTCTTGCATACACACGGTCACACAAATGTTGGCCCAAAATTCCGAACGTGAGAACACACTGTCGTACAAGAGGTACGACGAGCCGAGAAAAAGGAAGCTCAATAGCCAGTGCGGCTCCTTGATTCCGAGCATGCGTGAACTTGTGTGCGACGGACTTGTGTACACACGATCGGAAATTCTGACAAGTTTTGTTGGCGGAAAATTTTATAACTTGCTCTCAAACATTTGTGGGCAGAAATTCTGACAGCAAACGTTCAATGGAGCATACACATGGTCGGACTTTCCGACAACAAGCTCACATCCAACATTTGTTGGAAAATCCGATCGTGTGTACAGGGCATTAGAGCGGCAAGGATGTGGAATTCCCTTCCACAGGCGGTGGTCTCAGCAGGGAGGGTCAATATTTTCAAGAAACTATTAGATAAGCACCTGAACGACCACAACATACAGGGATATACAAGGTAATACTGACATATAATCACACACATAGGTTGGACTTGATGGACTTGTGTCTTTTTTTTACCTCACCTATTATGTAACTATGTATCATTTGTCCTTTAGGCATGTTAATCAGCCATGGATCATAATGACAGCTATCAACTGGTATGTAGCTATTTCTATCTACTGGTTTGAAGAATGTTTTAGTTGTTATTGATTGCCTTCTAGATGTATTTCCAGGTCTAGAAAATTAATAGTATTCTCTTGAATCTCGTACGATAATTTGATATTTTTTTGATTACTATTTAATTTTTTAAAGAAATAATCAAACTATTCTGCTCACCATTCCAGATTAGAATACAGTCATCTATAAATCTTTTATACATCACCAGTTGTATAGGGGTATTTGAATAAATTTCTTCCTCTTCCTATTTTGCCATGAAAATATTAGCTATGCTTGGTGCATACTTAGCTCCCATCCTATGTGGAAGAGAATACAAGAAGATATACAAAATATTAGGAATGTTTTTTTAAAACAGTGTCTTTAGACACTTCGTACAATGCCACAACAAAAACCCTACAGGGCTCAAGTTCTGGGCAATAGATAGATATAAACCCCACTGGAGGGGGAGTAACAGGGCCAGAGAATTAAGTAAATGTGAATCCAGATGGATTTTTGAGCTGGGTACTTTTTCGCCATCTGGATTGAACATTGATTTTGATTTAAATTGTTTTATTTCCAATTTTTAATGGTTGTTTTTTATTGCTATTAATTCCGTATGATAATACTGTATTAATCTTTCTCCTATCTTATTTCTTTCCTACCATTCTTATTATTGACAACTAGATGGAGTCTGCTAAATTGTATCTTATATCTCTGCTTTTTTAGTACTAATTATTGGGTTTAAAATTGGCCCTCAAAGTAAATTTTTTTTCAATTCTTTTAACTAATAAAGATTTTATGTATAATATTGTATTATATACCTGTAAACCAATATAGTTTTTTTTATAAACGCGATTGACGGTATGATGAGCTAATGATTCCCACTGTCAGGGACGTGTTGGTGGTCATCGGGCTAACATACGTGCACGCAGGTGCACGAGAGGCTTTCCCAGAGCAATTCAGCCAAATTTCCCACTGGGGGGCGCTGGCGCGCTTCCGCGCGCGCCCGTTCGCGCTAGCGCTGTTTGGCGCCAAAGTCCCTTTAAATAGATGTCAGTTACTTCTATCAGGTGCTGTTCGTCTGCAGCTCTGCACCTGAGTTCTGTATCTGCCTGTTGTTACTATTGTGAATTGACCCGGCTCCGTCTGACTATTCTGCTATCTCCGACCCGGCCTGCCTGACCTTGCTGGATCCTGTTACCCGTTGCCGATTACCTGCCTGCCTGACTATTCTGTGATCATCCCTTCTGCCATATACCTGCCTGATCTCCTGCTGATACGGACTGTTTGACTCTGCTTGCTTGTGTCCTGTGACGCTGCCCACTACCTGCTCTTCCAGCTCCAGGTTCTGCTGCTGCAACATCCTTCTCCTGCCTGCTAGCGGATCCGCTTCTGCCTGCCCGCCTCCGCTATACAGCCTCCCTGAAGGAAGTCTCACCAGCTCCTGCGCTGGTCATCGCAAGAAACTGCATCAGGCACTCCTACCCACTGTGCTCAGTAGACTGCTGTCCCCACTCCAGTGGCTTCTGAACCAGTGCCTAAGAGAGGTCTCCTTTCATCAGTCGGGCTCAACTACCAGGTACCTAACACCCACGTCACTATGGCAACCCGTACACAAATTGTGGCTTATAACCTGGTATGTTTGTCACATGGCCTAATTTCCCTTGAGAAAGTCACGTGCCCTTTGATGCAACGCGTCGGAAGGAGCTGGTGACGACACTTGCCGGTGTGTGTTTGCTGAACACGCTGGATGTGTAGTGAGGAGGAAAGCTACGTTCCTACGCTGATCATTCAATATGCGGTATACATTGAGGCAAATGTGAGTGCTTATTTTATACTAAAAGGTGGCAATCAGTGTAATAGCAATCTTGCGCAATGATGTTATGTTAATTGCTCTTGAGAATCAATTTATCCTGGAGAGGCTGGATTGCTCTTGGAAGGGTCCTGGAGATCTATTTGCACTGGGTCCCAGGATCGGAACACATAGAGGCTGACCACTATAAGGACTTTGTATCTGAAAACTCCTGGAAGGTGAGCAGGCAGTTCACACTGAGGTGGTGGTGACTTTCTGCCTGCACTTTTTTCAATTTTTGTGTTTTATAATCACGGTCTAAGGACTTTTCATTATAGAATTTATATATCAGAGGTTCTTTGCAGGAATCAGATATCTATGGACAATTTATTATATGTGGTTGTTTCTTTATTTATTTAACACTGTGGAAGTTTTATAGGTTCTAGCTATTATTAACCAATTATTAATCCTATTATATGTGGTATTAGATCACACTAGAATAGTTGCAGCTGAATTTTTATTTTGATATTTACTATTACTCATATTAGCGCTTGAGTTTCTTATTTATATTGCATTTACGATCAGCTGTTTTGTTGGCGAGGCGGCGCCTGCGCACAGTAGCCAACGGAAAAAAATTTTCTGTCAGATTGTGCCTCGCGCTGGCGAGGTGTGTTCATGACGGTGAGGGGTGGATTAGTACATGATGGGGGCGGATTATTCAATGATGGGCAGTGCTGCAAAACACATCTTTTTCTGCTATTCTTCCTGGACACTTGCGGGGCGTGTTTAGCTAACTGAAGGGCGGGTTTTTCTATCAGAAAATTATGTGTTTAGCAGCACTGCTCATCATTTAATAATCCGCCCCCATAATGTAGAAATCCGCCGTTCACCGACATGAACATGCCTCGGCAGCGCTGGGCACAATCTGACACAAACATTTCGGCCATTGTGCGCAGGCGCCATCTCGCCATCAACAGCTGATCGTAAAATCAGCTGTTGTACTGCTCCCTACGGCGCATGCACCGTTCATCCTGGGCACTTCTTGATAGTGGGCACTATCCGATAGAACACCGGTGTTCTATCGATTTGTGCCCTCCGTCAAAAAGTGCCTGCGCAGAACGGAAGGGCACTCCAGCTGAGTTGCCGATCAGCTGGAGTGACATCACTATAGCGCATGCACACATCATAGGACGATTTTTTTCAACAGGAGTTACCATTTCACGGGCACAATTTAAAGCTATGCAAAGAGCAGAGGGACACCGTAGATATCAGATTGTGCCTCGCTGTAAACCCGCGGCGCAACAGCGAGGCACAATATGACAAATACGGTTCCTTCCATTGTTTGCATAACATTAAATTATGCCAGAGAAATGGTATCTCCCATCGAAAAAAGGCTCCTACGATGGGCGCTATGGTCACTCCAGCTGAGTGCCCTTCTGTTCTGCGCAGGCACTTTTCGACGGCGAGCACATATCAACAGAACACCGGGATAAGGTCATCTAGAGCCCAGGACAAACATGCCCCCCCACCAAGATGCATGAGCATTGTGTGTTGGCAAAAATTCCCCCACAAAAACACCGAGCACTAATCCGCATGCTTAACCCCTAAGCATAAATTCATCCTCCTCCCAGGAAAATTATGCCCCCTGCTGAAATTCCCCCTCTCAGCACAAATCTTTGCCCCCAAATCCCCTCAGCTCAAATGCCCCCCCAAAACAAAAATTCACCCCTCCTAGCACAAATCCACTACCCTTAAAATTTACCCTTCTAGTACACATCTTAACCCCCCTCCCACCTTCAACACCCCCTCCCAGCACAAATCCCCCCTCCTAGCACAAATCTTCTTCTCCCTCATCCCTCCTCTCAACACAAATGCCCCCAAATCACCACTTTTAGCACCCCCCTCTACCGACTTTCCCCTCCTAGGACAATACTTAGCCCCTGCCACCCACAAAATCCCCCCTCCAACACAAATCCTCTCCCCCCAATCTCCTTGTGGTGCCCCCCACCCCACCTCACATGACACCACAGTGCCCAGGGCAGGTTCCCCTCCTTCTCACCCCTTGTCCCGGCCCTGGGTGGGTGGCTGTCAGGGGTACGGGGGTGTCAGTCTAGGTTGTGGGTAGTGGTGGGGTGTCCGGGGGTGTCAATAGTTGCAGGTGGGGGTCTGTTAGTCTGGGGTGGGGTGAGTGTCACTCTGGCGTGTCAGTAGTTGGGGGTTGGTGGGCATCAGTCTGGGGTGTCAGTGGCTGGTAGTAGGCAGGTGTCAGTTTGGGGTGTTAGTAGCTTGGTGTGGTTTGGCAGGTTTCAATCTGGGATGTCAAAGGTTGGCGGTAGAGGGGGTCAGTCTGGCATGCCAGTGGTTGGCGGTAGAGGGGGTCAGTCTGGGATGTCAGTAGTTGGCAGTAGAGGGGGTCAAAGTGGAATCTCTGTGGTTGGCAGTACAGAGGGTCAGACTGGGATGTCAGTGGTTGGTGGTAGAGAGGGTCAGTCTAGGATGTCAGTGGTTGGCCATAGTGGGGGTCAGTCTGGGATTTCAGTGGTTGGCGGTAGAGAGGGTCAGTCTGGCGGTAGAGAGGGTCAGTCTGGGCTGTCAGTGGTTGGCGGTAGAGGAGGTCAGTCTGGGATGTCAGTGGTTGGCGGTAGAGAGGGTCAATCTGGGATTTCAGTGGTTGGCGGTAGAGGGGGGCAGTCTAAGATGTCAGTGGTTGGCAGTAGAGAGGGTTAGTCTGGCATGTCAGTGGTTGGCAGTAGAGGGGGTCAGTCAGGGATGTCAGTGGTTGGCGGTAGAGAGGGTCAGTCTGGGATGTCAGTGGTTGGCGGTAGAGGGGGTCAGTCTGGGATGTCAGTGGTTGGGGGTAGAGAGGGTCAGTCTGGGATGTCAGTGGTTGGGGGTAGAGGGGGTCAGTCTGGGATGCCAGTGGTTGGGGGTAGAGGGGGTCAGTCTGGGATGCCAGTGGTAGATGTCAGTGGTTGGCGGTAGAGAGGATCAGTCTGGGATGTCAGTGGTTGGTGGTAGAGAGGATCAGTCTGGGATGTCAGTGGTTGGCGGTAGAGGGGGTGAGTCTGGGATGCCAGTGGTTGGCGGTAGACGGGGTCAGTCTGGGATGTGGTTGGTGATGGGGGGGTCAGTCTATGGTGTCAGTGGTTGGTGGGGAGGGGGTCAGTCTGGGGTGTTGCTGGTGGAGGGGGGGGCTCAGTTGGTGGTAGACGAGTTTCCCCATACTGCAGTGTAGTTTTAATATTGTAATAAAAAACGTTGTGTGTTTGTTTGTCTCAAAATTAGTGGGCATATATTGTTGAATTACTGAGTTACTGTATAGTAACCACAAGGGGTTGCTAACTCAGCACTTTCACGATTCACTGAATACCTTGTATGTTTTTTTAATATAAATACAAGGTGTTCTTTGCTTGGATGGGGTGGAGTTGCAGAGTAGTGAGGTCATAGTCTTCACCTCATCCAATGAGAAAATTCAAGATTTTTATGGAAAAAATACAAGGCGCTCTGCCAATGGAGGCGGGGCCACGCGAGCAACTCCCTATGGTTACTACATTTTAGGGAACGCTTTTGGCACAGGACGTAGAATATTGCATTGATTACTGTAGCAGCGCTGACTTCTGCAGTGATTTGCAGCTTCCACAGGGACTGCTCAAGTATGAGCGATCCCTGCAGAGTACAAATTGTTCGGCCTCTTGGGCATGTTGGGGGCTGCCCCCCCCCTCCCGGAAAATGTAAAATTATGTTTTTGATAAAATGCCACGGTCACAATGCTATGCTTTGCAGCAATGACAGAAATGATACCCTCATCGATCAAGACTCATACATTGAATAGCTCTGCATGTACAGCAGGCAGTTGCAGTGTGCTAGTGTGGGATTAAAGTACACAGTGAGGTGACAATATGCCTCCTCGCCACCTGTCAAAAGCGATCAAAATGCTGCTGACTGCTCTGTTGGGGTTGGACTTTGTTGAAATATCAGGGGTCTAAATCCCCCTGATATCTCACATTTGAGGAAGAGAAAGGGACTGAGGACAGAGCTCTATGATAAAGGACTCTTCTCTGCAGTCTTTGTCTTCAATGATACCAGAGTAGAAGTAAATTTCCACCATGAACTACCAAATGGAACCACCTGGATCTCCAATCTCCAATGGATGCACGAAGGCTTGCTGCCCTTTTAAGTGCAGGGAAAAGAGATGGGCCAAACACCCCCTTGTTCAGTTCGCAGCAGAACTTCTGAACAGGGGAAAAGTTCTGCCCTGAACAATGAACCCCATTGAAGTCTGTAGGAGACGAACATGAGAAATCAAAAGTGTCATTTTGAAGGCTTATGTGCAAGTAATTGGCCATAAAAGGGGTATGGGAGTCCAGGTATTGCCCTGGGGGAGATGTATCAATGCAAAAAAATTTTTTTCAAGAGCAGTGATTTTAACCGCTTCAACTCCGGAAGATTTTACCCCCTTCCTGACTAGAGCGTTTTTTGCGATTCGGCACTGCGTCGCTTTAACTGACAATTGCGGGGTCGTGCGACGTGTCTCCCAAACAAAATTGACGTCCTTTTTTTCCCCATAAATAGAGCTTTCTTTTGGTGGTATTTGATCGCCACTGCGATTTTTATTTTTTGCACTATAAACAAAATAAGAGCGACAATTTTGAAAAAAACGCATTATTTTTTACATTTTGCTATAATAATTATCCTCAAAAAATATATAAAAAAAAGTTTTTCCTCAGTTTAGGCCGATCGTATTCTTCTACGTATTTTTGGTTAAAAAAAATCGCAATAAGCGTTTATTGATTGGTTTGTGCAAAAGTTATATCGTTTACAAAATAGGGGATAGTTTTATGGCATTTTTATTAATATATTTTTTTTTTACTAGTAATGGCGGCGATCAGCGATTTTTATTGTGACTGCGCCATTATGGCGGACATGTCGGACATTTTTGACACATTTTTGGGACCATTGTCATTTATACAGCAATCAGTGCTATAAAAATGCACTGATTCCTGTGTAAATGGTAGTGAAGGGGTTAACCACTAGGGGGCGGGGAGGTGTTAAGTCAGTACTAGGGAGTGATTACTAACTGTAGGGGGGATGGGCTAGCAGTGTCACTACACTGATCGGGAAGGGGTTAATAATGCTTTAAGTGCAACGATAAAAATGAAAAATTCCTTCAAATATAGTGCCTAGGGGAGTCCCCTTAGTCTGCCTGTAAAGTGGCGGCTTTGTAGCATGCATAGAACATGCTGCAGCAAAAATTACATTTCTAAAGAAATAAAAAACAAGTCAAATCCAATTTAAATTGACTGCCGATTGCAATTGGCGACATCCGGCTATTGAAAAACAAAAATTAAGAAAAAAACGGCGTGGGGTCCCCCATAGTATGGACCTTAAGGAGAAACTCTCACCAAAATTGAAAAAAAAACGGCGTGGGGTCCCCTTCAAAATCCATACCAGACCCTTATCCGAGCATGCAGCCTGACAGGTAAAAAAAGGGGGGGGTGAGCGAGTGCCCCTCTGAACTATACCAGGCCACATGCCCTCAACATGGGGGGGTGCTTTGGGAACCAAAGCACCTTGTGAAAACCGTGACTCCACCGGCTGCTACTGTGGTAACGACATCGCGGCTTGGCCAGTCAAACAGCCAAAGCCCATGAACCTGGAAGGAAGATCGGGTGACGATGGAAGCCATGATAGCGCACCACTGGAGGGCTTCCTTTTCAGGTAAGTCTTTCATAATGTGCTAGTATGTAATGCATACTTTTGCTGGAATTTTATTTTTTTTTGCTGTTTAGTACCACTTTAAGGATTGGCAATAATGGTCATTGCAGAAGTACAGATGCGTGGAACTCATCTATTAATATCTTACCACGCAAATCTGAGATATTTAGAAAATCAGTGTGTGAATACTAATAACTAACACAAATTAAAATTTCTTACTTGGGTGGACTTTAAAAGTGAATAATTAAAGGATAAATTCACCTTTAGGAACATGTTACATGTTCCAACCTTATTTAGGGTGTAACATGTAGCATGTTACTAATGCACCAGCCTCGCCACCCCCACCCCCCTTCCTGAGCCCCCACTGTGACAGCGGGCAGTGGATCCTCTCCCCGCATCCACTGTCACAATTTAAAAACAGCACACACAGCCGTGCCATTCATTCACAGCAATCTGTGAATAAATGAACTACAAGTCCCATCTGCCACTGCGGCAGACAACTTGTAGTTCTTAATGAACTACCAGGGCATTCATCAGCGCCCTCGTAGTTCACTGACACTTCTTGCAGCTGAGTAACTGTTTGCCTGTATGGAGGTATGGGCAGACAGCTGTCATAAGTGCCTGCAAAAGCCTGACAATGCATCAACCATTTACTGATCACGGGTGCAACGCTTTACAGTCTCCATGGTAAAAAAAAAATATTAATGCACATATTTTATTGCATGCAAAATCATGTGCATTTACAATTTTTTTTTTTTTTTACAAAAAAGTTAACTTAGTCTTTAGTATATACCTTTGCTTTTCTTTTAAATGTATCTTTGTATTGCATACCGCATAATCCAGTATTTATTTAGTAGCTCAAACTGGATTTTACATTTTTGGGGTTATCTGAAACTGATTATATGAACCAAAATACCCTGATTGATAATGTAAAATACAGCTTGCTGATGTTACCTAGACAACCATAAGCACCAGCTATGACGTGATATCTTCATATCTGGTATGACGGGAAGGGCAAATGCGGCTCACTTTCCTAATCTGATTTAGTGGAAAGCGTCAGTCAGATGTCATTTATTGAGGATTTATCAGAACATTCCACAATTAACAAGAGTAAATGAAATCTAGGTAACAATTAACCTTTGATCATAAAGCATTGGGCCAAGTTACACATAACATGGGTGATTTAGCACAGTGTAAGTGCTGGTGATTGTGTTATTTTCCTGTGCACTGGAACAAAGTGAGCATCTTTGTTCATTAAACATTGGACAGGTTGAACGTTGTTATCTAGAGCAGCTTTTTGTCTTTATACCAAAGCTCATTGATCATTAGTGTGATTAGTAAGATGTATATGTAATAATAAAAAATAAAGAATGTAGCATACTTAGATTATTTCACATCCATATTGGATATTTTTTTTCTGTATGTGACAAAATAATTTAGATAATAATTATGAAATAATTATGAAATTAAACAAATAATAATCATCATTACCAGAAAAGACATCCAGGCATTAAACATTTTTTTGGGGTACAAATGTACCATAGCAAACCGTGAGATACAACGTATATAAGTCAGTAACTTTATATATAATTTTGAGCATCTGTTATATACAGGGCCAGGCCAACCCCAAGGTAGGGGAGGCAGCTGCTTTGAGGGACAGCACACAGTAGGTGGGGCTCAGAAACATCCCCACTATATCAGCGACCCTGTCTGCATTACTGCTCACACACGGGGTTGTAATCATTGATGACAGCACCTACCCTGCTACTTTCATAACAGGCGATACAAAGGGAGGGTCATGTGTTAATGCACGCTCCTATGCTTATATTAGCAACCGCACTCCTATTTCCTCATCCTGCCACTCATATTGGTGAATCCAGCAGCTGTGCCTGTGTAAATGGAAGCTTATAACCTAACACTGTTCAGAAGCTTCCATAAAAACTACAATATAATAACATTATTGTTGCATTTTATTTTCTATCTTGTATTCATGTTCAGGACAATGTTTTTTGATCTGTATACAGTGGATATAAAAAGTCTACACACCCCCTGTTAAAATGTCAGGTTTCTGTGATGTAAAAAAATGAAACAAAGATAAATCATTTCAGGACTTTTTCCACCTTTAATGTGACCTATAAACTGTACAACTCAGTTGAACAACAAACTGAAATCTTTTAGTTGGAAGGAAGTAAAAATATAAAACTAAAATAATATAGTTGCATAAGTGTGCACACCCTTAAACTAATACTTTGTTGAAGCACCTTTTGATTTTATTACAGCACTCAGTCTTTTTGGGTATGAGTCTATCAGCATGGCACATCTTGACTTGGCAAAACTTGCCCACTCTTCTTTGCAAAAATACTCCAAATCTGTCAGATTGCGAGGGCATCTCCTTTGCACAGCCTTTTTCAGATCACCCCACAGATTTTCAATCAGATTCAGGTCTTGGCTCTGGCTGGACCATTCCAAAACTTTAATCTTCTTCTGGAGAAGCCATTCCTTTGTTGATTTGGATGTATGCTTTGGGTCGTTGTCATGCTGAAAGCTGAAGTTCCTCTTCATGTTCAGCTTTCTAGCAGCAGCCTGAAGGTTTTGTGCCAATATTGACTGGTATTTTGAACTGTTCAAAATTCCCTCTACCTTGACTAGTTAGGGCCCCTGTTCCAGCTGAAGAAAAACAGCCCCAAAGCATGATGCTGCCGCCACCATGCTTCACTGTGGGTATGGTGTTCTTTTAGTGATGTGCAGTGTTGTTATTGTGCCAAACATATCTTTTGAAATTATGGCCAAAAAGTTTAACCTTGGTTTCATCACACCATAACACATTTTCCCACTTCAGATGTGTTTTTACAAATTTTAGCTGGGCTTGGATGTTTGCGTCATAAGAAAAGGCTCCCATCTTGCCACTATACCCCATAGCCCAGACATATGAAGAATACGGGGGATTGTTGTCACATGTATTATACCGCCAGTACTTGCCAGTACCTGCCAGCTATTCCTGCAGCTCCTTTAATGTTCCTGTAGGCCTCTTGGCAGCCTCTCTCATCAGTTTTTTCGTTTTTGGTTGTAACGTGACAAAATGTGGAAAACTTCAAGGGGTATGAATTCTTTTTGAAGGCACTGTATCTAATGCCTTTGAAATTCTTTTGTACCCTTCTCCTAATTGATACCTTTTAACAATGAGATCCCTCTGATGTTTTGGAAACTCTCTGCAGACCATGGCTTTTGCTGTAGGATGTGACTAAGAACATGTCAGGAAAGACCTATTAGAACAGCTGAACTTTATTTGGGATTAATCACAGGCACTCTAAATGATGGCAGGTGTGTGCTGACTCCTATTTAACATGAGTTTGAATGTGATTGCATAATTCTGAACACAGCTACCCACAGCTACATCCCCAGTTATAAGAGGGTGTGCACACTTATGCAACCACATTATTTAAGTTTTTTAGTTTTACCCTCGCCCCCCAAAAAAAATAGATTTAAATTTGTTGTTCAATTGAGTTGTACAGTTTATAGGTTAAAGGTGGAAAAGGTTCTGAAATGATTTATCTTTTTCTAATTTTTTATATCAAAGAAACCTGACATTTTAACAGGGTTGTGTAGACCTTTTATATTCATTGTATGTTACCTGAATAAAAAAAAAAAAAAATATATATATATATATATATATATATATATATATATATATATATATATATATATATATATACGGCTCAAAATTTCAAGTTCTGAGCTACTAGCCATGCCTCAAGGGTTACTCGCCACCAGTTGCATCCCCCCTAACCCTGCCCCGAAACATGCCCTCATAAATTATCTCATGAAATTACACTTAAATGTTTTATGAAGAATTAAGTTATAAAAATAAATAATAACCACAACTTTATCCATGCAGCCTCACCTGTGACCAACAATGCAGCCTGCCCGTGTCCACCAATGCAGCCTGCCCGTGTCCACCCAATGCAGCACTTGTCCACCCTGTGCAGCCCGTGTCCACCCTGTGCAGCCCGTGTCCACCCTGTGCAGCCCGTGTCCACCCTGTGCAGCCCGTGTCCCAGCAGTGCAGCCTGTGTCCAACCAGTGCAGCCTGTGTTCAACCAGTGCAGCCTACCTGTGCAGGGGAAGAGGAATTGCAGCTTTAATTTCAATTGCTGTGTTCCTGCCGCGCACCGTCACATACAGCCGCGCCCCCTGGCCGGGGGGAACTTTGTTAGACGTCACATGTCCCAGGATGGATGATGGATGGATGATCTGTCTATCAAAGTCCCAGACAAAGAGGAGGGCTGTATGTGACAGCGAGTGTGGGGGGGAACACACAACAATTGAAATGAAAGCTGTGATGTGACTAGGCACTCTCATCATCCAGCTGCTCTCCACGATCGTGGCTCCCATACAACCCATACAACCCCGATGCTCGCCCCCCCGCTCCCAGGCAGCCATAGCTCGGCAGCCCTCATAATCCACTCGCAAAATGCGAGTAGGTGAGTGGAATTTTTGAGGGCTAGCTATATATATATATATATATATATATATATATATATATATATATATATACACATCAATACCTCGGATTGCGAATAATGTGGTTAACAAGTGTTTCGCAATACGAGCTATTATTTTTTTAAAATCCTGACTCAGTTTGCGAGCGTTGTCTTGTCCAGGATTCAAGCCTCTGTGGCGTGCAGTACCGCATTTGGCCAGAGGTGTGGGGGCGTTGGTGTTGGTGACACTCAGAGCCGCTGGAATGCACTCGGAGCCACTCGGAAACACTCGTTTCTGAGTGTTTCCGAACCTCTCCGGGTGGTTTCCGAGTGCATACAAGCGGCTCCGATCGGTTTCCGAGTGTCTCCGGCACCCAACCCCTGACAATAGAAGTCACTGTGGAACAAATTCCATTTTCCATTAACTTCTATGGGGAAACACGCTTTGATATATGAGTACTTTGGATTACAAGCATTCTTCTGGAACAAATTATGCTCGTAATCCAAGGTACCACTATATATATATTTTATAACATTTTAAACCCTTTTCAACCCCTTATTATTCCTTAGTTAACTCTAACTAGTTCTAATTAAATACTTCTTAGCTATTGTTTATGTGCAGTATTATTTTTTTTATTCTATTTTTAATTAATTAATTAATTATTAATATTTAAACGCTTTTTTCATTTTCATTTGTCTTGTTTGTTAGTGTTTTTGCCAGAAACATACACAAACAAACAACAAAAGTTTTAATGTCTTCTTTTCTTTCTTTCTGCTCTCTTTCTCACAGCCCTTCGAGGTCTGATCCACAACATAGTTCTCACTCCCGGCACTCTTCCTCCAGATCCAGATCTCCCTCTAGATCCAGACAGCACAGTAGAGATCCCCCTCACACCCCCTCATCTCGCCCCAGCAGGAGGACACAGAAATCGTACTGGGGGAGCAGGGCTCCGGTCCCTGCCGGCAAGTCCCTTTGTGACAGTGAAGCAGCAGACGAGAGGAAGGCTGCAGACCAGCGCCTTGAATCTTTGGTTAAGTGGGTCATGAGAGAATCTCTGCAGGAGAGGGAGGCTCGTCAGCCTCATGACCCCCCCACCGGAGCCACTATGCTCTCCAACGGGAGAGGGGCAGGTCCACGATACATGGGAATATTCCCAGCTAAGCCGCCCATCCGCTCCTCCCTCGGACAGCGAGTCCGAAATAGAGTATCCGGGGATGGGCTTTGAGTATGCCCTGGTTCCCTCTTTGGTGAAAGTAGTAAGGGAAGCCCTGAGTTAGGAAGATCCCATAACTTCTCCTCTGAAGCAGAGGAAATTCTTCAAGCAGCTCAATAAGGAGCGTCAATACTTTCCCTTCCCCACTGAACTGGGAGACATCATCTCCGATGAGTGGGGCAAGATGGACAAGAAGAGTTCCATGCAATCGAAAATCCTTAAGCTGTATCCCTTCAGGGAGGAAGAGGTTAAACCTCTCGAGTCAGCTCCTTTGGTAGCCGCAGCACTGATGAGACTAGTTAGATATGTGACCCTTCCTTTGGAAGACACAGTCTCCTTTAAAGATCCCTTGGAAAGGCAGATCGATTCTGATCTGAAGTGGATCTACCCGACAGCAGGCATGGCCTGCAAACCGGTCCTAGCCGTAGCCACAGTTTTCTAAAGTCATGGATACCTGGTCAGACAGCTTTGACGAGACTATCAGAGGCATCTCCATTGAAGTGGCCAGAAGCTTGCCTATTCAGGAAATCAGGCTGGCTTCTGCCTTTCTGGGGGAGGCTTCCATTGATGTCATCCGCCTGGTGGGCCAAGTTATGATGGCGGCTGTCACAGTCCGTCGTGCCTTATGGTTCCGTCCATGGTTGGTGGACCCGGCTTCCAAGCAGGTTTGATGCCGAATTTCCTTTGAGGGCACTTCCCTTTTTGCCAACAAACTTGATAGTGCCATAACCCGGGCCACGAGTGGCAAGTCGGGTTTCCTCCCTCAAGATCGGCGCTTACAGAGTCAGAGGCACACCTTTCCGAGGAGACAGAATACTGATCGGGTCAGAAAGTCACGCAGCTACAGGCCTGGCCCGGGAGTTTACAAGATCCTGGAAAGCTAGGCAGTCTTCATTCAAGAATCCTGCAAAAGGCAGTTCTTCCAGCAACCAGGAATCCACAAAGTCTTTTTTAAATTGGGCCCGCTCAGGCATGCCAGGTGGGGGCTCGTCTTCTTCACTTTTGTCATGTCTGGGCAGTCTGAGTCCAGGACTTCTGGACCATCAAAACAGTCTTCTAAGGTCACACCTGGGTCTTCAGCAGCACCCCCAGACTCAGATTCATCCCTACGTCTCTTCCACATTCAGAAGAAATAAAGCAGATCCTATTAGCCTACGTAAACTCTTTATTGGAGCAAGGTGCAGCTATTCCTGTTCCGGATAGCAAGCAAGGCCAGAGCATGTATTCTCCACTTTTCATGGTACAGAAAAAGAACGGCACGTGGAGACCGCTCATAGATTTGACCCATCTCAACCACTTCCAGCAGTCGGTCCAACCAGGAGATTGGTTAGTCTCGATCGATCTAAAAGACGCCTACTTCCACGTTCCAGTGGCAGCGGATTTCCAACAATTCCTTCATTTTGCAGTAGGTCAGAGGCACTTACAATTCATCTGTCTCCCCTTCTGTCTAACAACATCACCTTGTGTCTTCTCCAAAGTCTTGTTAGCTGTTGTGGCTCTGCTCCAAGTGAAGGGGGTTCATCTTCATCACTACCTAGATGACCTCCTTCTCCTGACACAAGACAAAGGTCAACTTTTAGAACACAGAAGCCTGATCATCATCTACACCCTTCAAGAGTTGGGGTGGATTCTGAATCTAGAGAAGAGTCACCTGGAACCCTCACAGTCACTCGTGTTTCTCGGAGCCCACTTCAACACAGTGAAGGGCACCATCTCGCTGCCCAAGGAGAAGATTGTAGTGGTCTGAGACAGAATCCGCTCTTTCTCTGCCCTCCAGTGCCTGAAGGTGATTGGCATCATGGCGTCCTCAATCCCCATGGTGAAGTGGGCGCAGTGGTGGACACGACCCTTCCAGAAAGGGTTCCTCCAACAATGAAGGTTCGACAACAAGAGTCAGCGCATCCACCTTACTCCGGTTATGAGAAAGTCCCTCCTTTGTTGGCTCCAGCAGAAAAATCTTCGCAATTGCCACTCGATCGTCCCTATCACAAGGGTCACGATATCGGAAGTAGCACAGGGCAGGTGGAACTCCCCTTCTCTTGGGATTGTGTCCAACATCCTGGAACTACGGGCTGCATTTCAGGCGCTTCTAGCGTTCCATCATTTAACAAGGAGATCCTCTGTGATGCTCAGGTTGGACAATACAACCGCGGTGGCCTACATAATGAGGCAGGGTGGAACCCGCAGCTGGTTCCTGCTACAGGAAGTGGAGCCAATCATGAGCTGGGCTCAGGAATTTGTCCAACATTTCAGAGGTCTACATACCCGGGATCCAAAATTCAGGCAGACTTCCTTTCTTGTGTTCAGATGAACAACAAGGAGTGGTCTCTCCACAAAGAGGTGTTCGAGTGGCTCTTGACCCTGGGAGTGTCGCCGGAAGTTGACCTCTTTGCATCCCCATGCAACAACAAGTTGGCCATGTACTACTCAAGGTTCTGAGACCCTCAGGCCTATGGAATAGATGTCCTCATGGACCAGTGCAGGTTCCGCAAGGCCTTTCCTCCAGTGCCTGTGATACTCCAGTTTCTCCAGAGACTCAGAACAGAGAAGGTGAAGGTGATAGCAATAATTCCTTGCTGGCCCAACAGGCCATGGTTTCCTCTCCTGACACTCCTCAGTTATCAACAATCAGTTCCCCTGCCACTCAGGTCGGACCTATTGTCTCAGGGCACAACCCTGCATCCCTGTTCTTCTCACCTGCACCTCAGGGCTTGGTTCTTGAGAGGGGAAGGCTCGAAGCCTTAGGCAGAAACCTGGGTTCGAAGGATCCTTTTCTAACTTTCTTCCCGGACAGAGCAATGTTAATCCCCATGCTGGGGTCAAATCCTAAAGTGTCCACAATTTTCCATGAAAATCAATAATTTGTGCTTCCCACTATTAGATCAACAGGAAATCAAGATGCCCATCCCCTTGATGTGGGGCACACGCTGAAACAATATCTGGAAGTCACAGCTCCCTTTCAGCAATCACATTTTCTTTTTATCCTTCTCCACGGGAAAAACAGAGGAATGCAGGCCTCGATTAGATCCATTGCTGCATGGAATTGTTTAGACCATTCAATGGGCTTATAAAGTGAAGGGCTTGGCTTCTCCAGAGGCAGTGACAGTGCATTCATCCCGGAGTATCCCGACATCCTGGGCAGCCTCGTACCACGTCGCTCCCAAAGTAATCTGTACGGCTGCTTCCTGGTCTTCTATCAACACTTTTGTGTCTCACTACTGCCTTATCATCTGTTGATTTTGGTTTGCAAGTACTGTCAGTTGACGGTGTTAAATAAATTTGTTTTCTTTGCTCAGCATTTGCACACCTATGGAGTCTGTCAGGAAAACAATACTTACCGTAATTTTCCTTTCCTGATAGAATCCTACGCGTTTCGTCATTCAAGACGTCACCTGTAGGTTCCAGATGACATCTTGAATTAAGAAACGCATAGAGCAGAGTTAGGAACGTCTTTGCGTCACTTCCGGTCAGGGTCGTGAATAGGATTTTCCACGGCGCCTGTTTGTTTTCTATTATATGCTTATATATTCTGATAAAATGTGAGCATATCTACTGATTTTAATTTAAATAAACAAATTTTACAAAATGGAATTATGCTATGGGCACCCCTTTCTCCTTCAGGACTTTTTTCAGGAAGCACTGGACACTTTTGTTGAGCACTTTATTTGAGCACAAGTCACTTTGTTTGTTATCATTATAGTTGATGTGATAATTATCGCTTTCATTTTTTACTAATTTTATTTGTGCCACAAATTTTCGTTGATATTTTGTTGTAAAGATGTACACATTGCTTCTGGCATACCACTAATGTTTATCATTCAGATCTGCGGGGTGTCAAACCCCTCCTGATCAAATATCTGTGGTATTACTAACAGGAGTTTTAATATCTAGAGGTAATTTTTAATACATCAAAAAACCTTTTTGAGGATAATTGTTGTTTGTGGTCACATTCGGCAGAGGGTGTAACATACTAGCGCAGTTTATAAATGAATTTCCTATAAGTCGTCAAACCCCTCTAGATTAATTATTTTCAGTATCACTAATAGGAGTGATAATACCTAGGGGTTACCTTCATTATACCAATTTTTGAGCATAAAAGTTCTCTATGGTCGCATCCAGCAGAGGGTGTAACCCATCAGCACGAATTATTAATTTTATTTATTTTTTTATTTACGTTTACACACAGATTACACCAACACATTTTCTAAGGTACATATTAGTGTTGTATCTGGCAGAGGGTATAACACATTATCACAAAACTGTTTAATAAGGTTAAAGTTTTGTCCTTGGATATTTATTAATTAAGGCACTTTAATATTTAGTGCTGCACCCTGCAGAGGGTGTAACACATCTTTGCACTAGTCACCCAATCTTTTAGGCTGGCACACTCTCATCATATATTGATTGAAGACAAACATCAGCAATCAGGGTTACACTCTGCAGAGGGTCTAGCACGCTATTTATAGGTATTTCAAATTAGAACAGCGCCACACCTACATCACTCCCAATCTAACAGGTGGAGAAGTACATGTGATATTAACAGAGTAGCCAAAAACCTGCGGGAATAGAGGTGAGTATAAAGCAATACAGGTATTTTTTTAAAAAAGGCCTAGGGTAGAGGCACTTATAGAGGTAAAAAGGAGGGTGGGGGTATTTTAATCCTGTGAATTTTCTGTTATAGCTGTTTTTTTTTTTTCTTAAGAAAACGGAAAATTGTATCATACTTACCGTAATTTTCCTTTCCTGACGCCAATCCATGGCAGCATACTAGTGATACTGGTGATAGGCTCCGCCTTTCTCCCCTCCCTCAGGACCAATGAAATAGCATAAATTAAAGGCCAGTTAGGCCCCGCCCCATCCTTCGTAATTAGCTAGATACCAAAACGCACAAGGGTGGGTCCGTATGCTGCCATGGATTGGCGTCAGGAAAGGAAAATTACGGTAAGTATGATACAATTTTCCATTTTCCTGACGCCACCATGGCAGCATACTAGTGATACATATCCTAGCTGACAGGGTGGGTTCTACTTAACAAACCAAAATAATTATTTTATATATTTTCAAATGGGACAGAAGACTGAACAGTCATTCCTCCGAAGCCAACTGATGACAAGGCACCCAGATCTATTCTGTAAAGGTTGGAAAGGTATGCTGGGAAAAGCATGCCACTTTCCTTTAGAATGAATCCATTGATGCTTTCCACTGGGCCGCCTATGAGGCCTCAACCCCTCTCGAAGAGGATGCATCCTGTCACTGAAGGAGGCTCACGACCCATTTCCCATCTGCACAACCATGCTAAAGTCCAGGAGGCAACCTCTCTTGCCTGATGAATTCCATCTGGAACAGTGAAAAACTTATGAACTGAAAAGAGCAATTGTGGACAGAAACTTCTTTAAAGCTCTGGGAATGACCAATTTGTGTGGTTTTCTTGCTTGAACATCTGGAAAGTTAGGCAATGGACAGATGATTGATAGATGGAGGGCTGTCGCTACCTCTGATATAAGCTGAACTACAGGATGCAGCTCTACTCCTATAACAAAAGCAATATGCTTTTCTGAAGCTCTAAGGGCTTGAAACTCAAACCGACTTCTGTTTGACGATTTGCGCTAAATACTGGTTAGTAAGCGATCTCTTAGACCGAACACGGCTATGTTGGAGTAAACAGTTGAAATAAACCCCAACAGCATGAAAAGATTTTAATTGTGAAAGATTCTCTCTCGCGGTTGACGAAACCTCCTGTCTTCAAAATTTTGCAAACTAAAGGGCCTTTGGCCAAATTAAACCTTGTTCTTGCTGACACTTGCAACCTCAAAAGAGTATAGGGTAAGGTTCATGTCCAATCTTACCTACAAGAAGACCAGAACAGCTGCCACCAGAGGCGCAGTAAGAATAATATCTTGCCATGCAAAAGAGAAAAAAAAACACAAGTTTGTTCCAGATCTTGGCATAGAGGCTGTTAGTAGAGTGCCTTTCGCACCCCCCAAAGTAGAGCTCACTCTTGGAGCAACTCTGGAGCAATCTAGGTTCTGCGGCTTCCCCTTCCCGCCATTATGCTTGCATCTCTGGTCTGTGCATGTTTGAAGGGGAATCAACTTCTGTATTCTGAAGTAGAAAGCCAGAAAGCACTAAGACTCCTATGGTCAGAATGGAGGGGTGTTCGTGACTACCATGCTCATTCTTGACAGCTTCCAGAGGAATTTAATTACGAGAGAAGTTGGGGAAACATATACAGTAGGCTTGATTGCAGTTTCATGGAGAAGCTCAGCTTCTATTCTTTGCTTTGGGGAGCGGAAACCGAGTCAGACCTCTTCTTATTTTTAGTTGTATATAAATATTTTTTTTACTTTCCTGCTTTCTGTTATGGGAGAAGAACAGACCCTCCTCCTGTTACTTCCGACATGGCTGTCTCTGCTTTCATATCAAACAGAGATCTTGCACTATAAAGTGACTATTCCAATTTTGTTTCTAGGAAGCCAAACACAGCCCCGGGTCTCAACCCAATGGGTACCCCCAGCCGTAACTGAGTATAGCATTGCCTTGGCCAGGCACCAGGTTGAGACTATTGCTGCTTCCGCAGTGAAATTTGCCGATACATCTTGGCCGGGTCCCAAGATATCACCCCTAAGGATTTCCTCTCCAACCATATCCTGGGAGCAGAAACCCAAAGTACCCGTCACCAAGGTAAGGGCCTCTGTTGAGTGGCAGGCCCTTCCCAGCCGCCACCCTATTGGACAACAGCCAGTCTCACTGTAGGTATGGATTTCAGCAATGCTATATCCGCCTTTAATTAAACCAGTTTCCTAATGGAAAAGTGATTGCTCATTGAAAGGGTAAATAGGACTTTGTCTTTTAACCCATGTAATGGTGTGCATGACTGCCTGGATGCACAGTTCTCCAAAGAAAAACTGACACCAAGTAGCTCCAGATCTTCCTCTGGTGCAAGGGAGCTAAAATCATTTGCAGGCTGCACCCCCTCCTCAGGAGTACTGAGAGGATGAGTGATCCATGAGGCAGATTGTTCTGCTAGTGGCTAGACCCACAACAAGGGGGCTGACTAGCTAGAGTAATTACAGTGAGTTTAAAACAGAAGTTTTGTGCCACCTTATAAGTAATAAGGACATTCGGTATTACCTGTCAGCTGCAAAGTTCAACCAGGCCGACTTCACTCACCAGCCTCCTGGGCATAGGCACTGCGCCACAGGTCCTGCAGGACTCTTGTTGGGGTGCTGGGTCTGGGAAAGAAGAGCTAAGACGTTTTCCTTGGAACCTCTCTCCTGAGTGGGAGCGGCATCCGAGCTATGCTCCTCTGAAGAACGTCCGCCTTTCTATGGTCTCTGGCTCTGGCCTTTGAGAGCGTGGGCGCGCGGAGCTGAAGCAAATCAAAGCAATCCGCATGAGAGGGCACTCTTTTCCTGAAAACTTACCGACACGGTGGTCCCCACCCTAAGTGTTGAGGGTCTTTTGTATGGGTGGTGACTGATACTTGAACCGTGGAGAAATGGGACGACCAGCTGAGAGACGGACAGCCACAGAAAGACAGTGAAGAGGAAAAATAGATAAGGCAACAGCGACTTCGCTTCTCCCTCTAATAATGTATATCTAAATATATACATCTACACACTCTCTCCTTTCCCCCCTTTTTTTTTTTTTTTTTTTTTAAACAATATGCATGCATATAAAAATTCATGCACATACCGCTCCATATAACACCCCCCACACACATACATACCAACCAACATAAGAACACACACACATATATATATATATATATATATACTAACATATACATACTGCAGAGGGTAAGCCTGGGGCAGGGTTAAGAAGGGGTTAATCGAAGAGGGCAGGTATTTCCCCTTCAGACCTGCTAATTGTCAGCTGGGCTGAAAGTCTCAGAGAGGAGCTATTTGAGTAGGAATGAGAGACACAGGAGAATGCTGTGTGTGAAAATGTTCATTGCTGGATGGTGTGCTGGGTGAGCTTACCACAAAGACTGTAGCTCTGATTGGAGCCATGAACTATTATCTATAAGCCTGTGTGCTGCTGAACTATGAGCTGTACCTGTGTGCACAACCTTGAGATAAGACAAGTCTGTCTTATCTTATGTTTAATTTGCCATTTTGCTGAATAAAGCCACTTTTGTTTTAATGGGCTGTCTCTGAGCCAGCTGTCCACCCCTCTGATCCCCTACAATACACACACATACATATATATATATATATATATATATATACATACATATATATACATACACAATCTACAACCTACAAACATAAGCTATACCTACAGCCGACCTAAGACAGCAAAGGACAGAGAACCTGTCTAGGGGGAGTAATGTACCCAGACTAGTGCCACTGCAGGAGGAAAAGAACAGGAGGTGTAGAAAGTGAGAAAATGACAGGAGACAAACAAAGGCAAAGGTAAGAAGGATGCAAAGCTGGCCTCCCCAAACCCAACAAGCGTTGCAGACACCAACCTTAAAGGCAGATTTCATTCCTAAATAGGAAAAACTGCTCAGCTCCATCGAGACCCACAGAAGGAGCTCCCAAGCTACTCTGGCGCTTTTAGCAGCCTGATATTGGGACTTAGCACTGGGAGAGGCTTAACCCAGCCGGCAGCTGCCTGGAGGCAGAGGTCGGAACATGGTACTGCTTACTCTCCACTGGTGCGTGGAGGTATGAGGACAAAAAGAAGAATGGGGCGGGGCCTAACTGGCCTTTAATTTATGCTATTTCATTGGTCCTGAGGGAGGGGAGAAAGGCGGAGCCTATCACTAGTATCACTAGTATGCTGCCATGGTGGCGTCAGGAAAAATAATTCAGAGTTCACAACCATAATGCAGGTATTACAAAACTACACACAGCTACATAAATTCATGTACAAATCCATACTGAGAAAACCTGAGCCAAAATACAGTGTTCAAAGACCACCTAGATTGGCAGTGGGTTGAGAATATGACCAGATAACCAGGGATAGAAGAAAACAGTGGAAAGTGGAAACTCCTGCGCTGTCGGGGGGGGCTACGCTAAAAGGACACTGCTGCAACACCTAAGAACTGATCCAAGGCAGGACAAATGAGACAAAAGTGGGGGAAGATGGTAGTTGTGCTGTGATGAAGGGGGGGGGGAGCTACAAAGAGCACGGGACGCTGCCACAGACAAACAACAGGAGACGGGCTCGGCTCTCGTAGTTACTACACACTGCAGCATTGTTTTAAATGTAAGTTGATTGGACTTGTTTTATTAAATAAATATACCTTTTATATGGGATCACGCTATGTGCGTCTCTTTCCCCCTCACACTGTACATCACTACTCTACCTGACGAACACTGAGGAGAGAGGCACGGGGACATATTCCAGTTTCCAGGCACGGAGACAGATTCCAGATTGGTGATACTCCTGGAGGCATACGAGCTCGGCGCTCGTGGATTGATGCCCACACTCACTTCATGAAAGTGAGTGCAACCTCCCCCCGTGTGTGTCTTGCCCCCCCTCCACTGTGGTCGTCGCAGAGTTATTTTACATGCTGTATACTTTTTATTTTTTATATTTCGCTTGGCATGTTCATCATTGTCACTACCTTATACACGGAACGTCTACACCTGCGGGTCATTTGCAACACAGGCTGTACACCTTACAGCTGTAAGGTAAGCGGCTTGCAAACACGGAGGTGTCCTCACTGAAGATCCCCCTTCCCTTCACGATTGGAATTGTTTTGTGTTTCTCATCACGAGTTTTTGTTTTTTGAACTGGATGATAGAACTAATATTCATGTTTGCCCTAGGGATTTGTCACTTGTAGCTCACCAGGATTTGGCACGTTTTTGCTAATGGGCACTAGCCCACATATATTTTTCTTGCATTATATATATTTTTTTGCATTGTGTCATTATTCATCCTATTTGTGTTAGTATATGCAATTTTGCTTTGCTATATTCAAGCAGTCACTGTTTCACAATTACCTTTATATATTAGGCTTTGTCTGCCCGCAACATTATAGTCATGTTGATCATGATTTACACATGCCAAGAAAGAGGATATGTATACCTAGGTTATAGTTGACTTTTAGCTGGGTCTAAAAAAATATATATATATATATATATAAAATGTGACCAAAATAACCTCCACTTGTGGTAAGCTTATGACAAACACAGTTGGAATAGCATATCTAATAGATACCTAACCTTACCTAATAATTGTAAAAAATTATAATTTTAACCAATGTTGTTTAACCCAATTTTCTGAATCCGTGCTGTCCTCTAGGTCCTCTGCCTCCTCAATTTTCTTCAAAGATCTTCTTGGAGATCCTTTATTCTATTCTTGCTACAGGACCATGCCATAAGATGTGGTCTACTGATATCAGCTACAATCGTTGATTTTTATAGCCATTGTATAAATCTTTACTTGTCCTTACTTATTATTTCTTGTTCATCATCATGCTTCTGGAAATACTCCTTTTTTGCTTCATACGTGTAAACCCCTCTAGGCCTATTGATTTGGAAACTATGTATGATACCAAAGCATGTTTCTCTGCTTAGGCACTCCTGTACCTACAGCCTCATAGCTGTATATCTATGTAAGAGCTAAGGCACTGCAGACTCTGACTGTTAGTCTTGGGGTATTTGGGGTGAAATTTGGTGATATCAATACTGTGATGCTCACCGTTCTCCTTGCTGTAATCTATGACATTAGCTTTCCCTCCAAAAATTGTTTCTCTTTATCCAGCATGACTTCCATCTCTTACACGGTCACCATATTTTTTTTTTTATGCATTTTTTTTTTAAATTGCAAGGATACAGAATACGTCCAACATTCTGTACTTAATTTGGTATGATGGAAAGTCATATGACATTCGACCAATACAGGCAAAAAACTTTTGAACAAAAATAATGCTTTAAGAATATTCAGGCACAGCTTTTAGACCCCTTTCACACTGGCACTGCTCTGCATTAAAGGTTAAGTGGTGTTTTACCCTTATTTTTCGGCCGAAGAAAGGGTTAAATGCGTCCGAAAAGCGCCGCTGCCGAATCGCTTTGCAGGCGCTTTTCATTCATTTCAATGGGCAGGGCGGTTTAGGAGCAGTGTAGAAAGCTGCAATAAAGATTTCTACTTAGACTTAGACTTCCTATTGTGGTGTGCAGCCATCCCATTAGTTCTACAGTTTTCCTCCTTTGCAATAAAGATTTCTACTTGTACTTCCCCATCTTGGTGTGTGGCCATCCCATTTGTTTGACAGTGTGCCTTGTTTGCAAAAAAGGTTTCTACTTGGACTTCCTACTCCAGTGTGCAGCCATCCCATTCATTCTAAAGTGTTCTTCGGTTGCGAGCCGGGCTTGCACCTGGTTTTGGTCTGCATATTGGAGCACTTACCTGGAGTAGTGTATCTATACAATGGATTTCTAAAGGAGAAGTTCACATCAGTGTGTTGCACTGATGTGCGCTGCCCTGCACTGAAAAAAAGGAGAACAGGGCATACTTATTTCAGTGCAACACAATGCAACGCGTGTAAATGCAAAATTCAAAACAGTCTATTGAAGTTTCCTTTACAAATAAAGCTTAGTGAAGTTAAAAAAAAGCATTGCATATTTTCATCTGAGTGGTATCTTGTCCATTCATTGCATTCCAATCACCCCCGGTAATTTAAGTATTTTTTTAATGCTTTGTTATAGTTCACTTCTAATTTCTTATTAAAAATGCCCTTTCTTTTTATGTATACTTATTCTTTCACTAAAAGGTTTGAATTCAATAATTGATGGCTTATAATTGTAATGTATTATAAAACCCTCACAGGCACCACTGTACAATATTGTGTTTTTTCCCTGATTTCATTACTCCCCCTTCTTTCTATTTAGTTTCTCTGTAGAGCTAAAATCTTTTTTGTATATTTAATTGTTTGTTTGAGTTTTCTGAATACTAACATCCTTCATACTCCAGACTAAGCACTGCACTCGTATATTTCATGTTCTATGCAATAAATCATAACCAAGACTCATTGTTCTGTCTGATTCTTACCACGTGCTGGTTTTTGGATAATTTATCATTTTCTGGCATAGGCTTGTCAGTCCTGTGCTAACACATAATAAAGGGGGCCAGTTTTTTTCATTTCAGGATATGTTCCTCTAGGAGAGGTTGGTTTCTACATTAAAAGGATATACTGTAACTCCCTTGGTTTCCTTCTGATGTTTTCATAATTTGCCTTTAATGATTCCTTTCTAAACCTGAATGTAGCAGGGAATGCACTCATTTACTAGCAGAACTTATTTTCCATATAACCAAGCCATCTATAGGCTCCTTTGGTTTTTAATAAGAGTAATCACAGCAGAGGGATCCTTCTCTATAAGTCTGATATCATCAGTGATTCACTAAGCAGTAAAGCAGATACGGGTGGAAGCTTTATACATTTGACCTTTAAAGTGGCAGCTTGTATATTTCTATCCTAACTATTTCCCTTTAAAGTGTATGTTGCCCTATTTTTTGGTCTGGTAATTATACACTTTAAAGTGTTTTATCTGTTTAATAACTGAAAAAAATCACCTGTTGATCCTGCCAGTAATCTAGTAACCTTACAACTTCCTGTGCTCTTTGCCTGTTTCCTGTGTAGCATTAGCAGTGCAGTGACTGATGTCCCTTATTGTTTGCAGATGCTGATGCATACACAGAAGTGCCAACATAATGTGACAAACTAACAAGACGAAATGGCTGGATTTATAGGTCTTGCCTTCCTAGGCCAATTCACTAACCCTCCACCCAACTTGAAAACTTTTTATTAACACATTAACAAGATCAGACTTCATAGCAATACAATCCACACTGACTCTGGGGCACAGAGACTGGAAATGACAAGCTGTCCATTCTGCAACAGAACATCTTAATATGACATCTAGAGAATAGGCAGTCTTTGTCCTTAACCTGCCAGCAATATTGACCTTAAATTGGTAAACTCCAATTGCACAGAAAACTACCTCAACAGTAGCAGGAACATCAAGAACTGGAGCCCAGGCAGATTGCTGTAGTAGACTTAATGGCAGTCCGGACACGGGATGTGTGGGAAGCTGCTTGTTGCTCTTGGAAACCCTTGCACAATAAGTCATGGCCTTTGTTGGCCATACAGAAATTCAGCCCTGCGTAAAAGTCTTGGACATATCCATTAAAGGAAAAAGACAGGGTGTGTGCTCAACTCAAAGGGAATAATGGGCTGGGAGAAACTCCTCTACTCATGTTCACCAAAGAATGGTTCCATGTCCACAGAGCAGTTGGTTTATTTTTCACCCAGGATCTAGACACCATACAGGCCATCCAGTGAGAGCTATTTATTCTTCAGATTTTGGTAAGTAACCATGCCTTGTACCTTCCATCACATGGGAGCCATTTAAAAAAAAAGGATCAGTGTACACTTATCTAATACCCTTACCCATGTTTTATTTGACAATTACCAGGGTTTGTGGTCATATGGACTTTTGAAGACATAAAGAGGATTACATTCTGAGTTTAGTGAGTCATGTGGAGAGCATGGAACCATCTTTCAAGACTGTCAGAGAAAGCTGCAGCAGTGCAAATAATACGATTTTGTGCCAAGTAACAGAGGAGCTTTTTGTGTCCAAGATCACTGGGCCTGTATCCAGAGAACAGGAAAACCTGTGTGCCAGAGAGCTGAGAATTTGTGTGCCAGAGCAAAACAAAGATCTTATATGTACAAATGATACTGTAAATACAGTTGTGAGAAAAATATATGGAATTTTGCATGAATGGCTCCTGAAAATGTGATCTGATCACTTAATCTAAAATGATTACATACATACATACACATACTATATGTATCTTATTTAGCAACAAGATCATGCAGAGACCATGAACTCAGTCCTTGACCTTCAGTTGCGTATCAAGTCTGTCCCTGACCTTTTGTTATGTTGTCATGTGTGCCCGGTATCTGGAGGACTTCTTGGCACTAAATTTAGACTTTTCTGAATATGAGCTCAAGTTCTCCGATCCTGTCAATGTCTCATCATGTTTCTGACTTTGGTTTCCCTAGCCTCAAGGAAATACTAAACCTTATGCATTAAAACAGCAGCCCCCTACTGGTCAATCCATTAGTAGAGTTCAAGATGAGGACCATGATTACTAGAGCAGAAAATTAATCTGAGCGGATGCTTTGTGTGTGTGGGAAGATGGACTCTGGATTGTGCAATTAAAAACTGTAGAAAGAAAAAAAAAAAGGCTTTAAATTTAATTTTTGTTTTATTCTACATTGCTAACAATATGCTATATTACATATTTTCCAGGTTTATGGAAAAAGTTGTATTAGGCTAACCATACATTTTCAGTAAATGAAGCAGGAGACACAAAAGTGTGACACCGCAGTTTAGCTGAACCTTTATGTTTGCTTAATTATGATACATACCAGAACAGAAAATCTGAAAATTAGTATTTTGACTGACACTTTATGATGTAGTAAAAGTCAAAATAAGAACATTAAAGTGGAAATCAAAGCCAATGTGTTTTCTTATGTGTACATTTTTTACATTAAATCATTGTGGCTTACCTTCCACATTATTGTTCTGCAGCCAGCATTCTTGACATATCAGGCAATTAATTTAATAATGTTTCCTAAGGACTGTAGTGGTGTAACCCCAAGAAAATGGGGAAATTCGGACACTCCTGGTGGAAGCAGTCAAAGCAAATCTTATGATGTCAGGATCATTTAGTAATGTACATAAAATATAGGTAAAGAAACCTCTAGAGCCCATGCAACTGTGGTTTTAGTAATGTTCATGATTTTCCTTGTCAAAAGAAGTTTATTGAGTATACAATGTTATAAAGATACATAAAGTAAGTTTACAAGGATCTATAAAGTAAGCTCATTGTTTTACAGTAGGGTTTATATAGGTAAATATCATGAAATTTCAAATATTAAACATTGGGTTCACGTAAACCTAAATTAAAGATATATATCATTTCCTTAGTTACTTTTGTAGGTATTTAAATGATTTATACCTACTATACATATTGTTTACAGGTAGAGTGTATATAGGTCAAATAAATTCTGATAATGAGCTTTAATCGTAAGGTGGAGAAAAGGAAAGAGAAAGAAGAAAAAGGGTAGAAAGGCAGAGGTATGGTCCACAAGGTTGTCCCGCTCGTCAGTTTATTATTCTTTTTAGTTCTCTTTGAAGCCTTAGAATGGGTGTCTCTGTAAGTCATTTAATCTGCTACCATGGCAACAGGACAGAGTCATTGAAGTTTGACAGGAACTGTTGTTTTATCCAAGGATGCCAAAGTTTTTCAAATTTTGGAATTTGATTTTGATCGATGGCTACCATCTTAGCATGGGACATTGTATTATTCATTCTGTGAATTGTTTCTGCTAGTACCAGTGTAGGAGATTTCCATGCCTTGGCCACTGTTTGTTTTGCAGCCGTTGTTAGTTGGATCATAAGTTTGAATTGAGAGAGTGTTAACCATTCCGGTTTTAGATTAAGTAAAGTTATATATGGATCTGGTTGTATTATTTTTTTAAATATTTTAGATGCAATCACGAAGACTTCCTTCCAGAAGGTTTGGATTACTGGGCACGTCCACCATATGTGTAAATGTGTGCCTATTTCTGGGCATCCTCGAAAACAAAGAGCTGAGGTATTAGGTGAATATGTTGCCACTCTAGCGGGTACAAGGTACCAGCGAGTTAGGACTTTATAATTTGTCTCCAGTGCTAAGATGTTGAGTGAAGATGACTTAGATGTGAGCCATATGTTAGACTAGTCCGTGTCTTCTAAAGTTCGTCCCAGGTCCTCCTCCCACCTCTGAACGTAAGAGGGTCTATTAAGATTTGCTACTCCATATAATTGATTATAAAGTGATGAAATTGTACCTTTAGCAAATGGATCTTTTGTACAGATTGATTCAAAAATGGATAATTGGGATAATGGTGTATCCCCCTTTAGGAATGGTGTATAGAAATTTTTGATTTGGAGATATCTAAATATCTCAGAGTTTAGTAGATCATATTTTTCTCTAAGCGATGGGAATGAAAGGAATGATTTAGATGCTATGAAGTCATTTAGTGTCTGAATGCCTGATGTTGTCCAAGCTTTAAAAGAATTTGGGCAGATCCATGCCGGATAAAAGGCCGGATTTCTGATAAAAGAAAGGAGAGGATTGTGTGGAGATTGTAACTGATATTTGGTTTTTAGTTTATCCCAGAGAGATAAGAAGTGTTTAGTTATGGGATTATGAATTTTAAAGCGGTCTTTAGGATCAAGCCATAATAAGTTTGATATTAATAGAGGGTCATTTTCTGAAGCCTCTATAAATACCCATAAAGGGATTTCCTGTTTTGCATGGTATTTGGACAGACTGGCCAAATGTGCTGCTCTGTAGTAGTTAGTAAAATTAGGGTATCCCAGGCCTCCTTTATTTTTGGGAAGATGTAGTGTGTGTATAGGTATACATGGTTTAGAAGAGCCCCATATAAACGACGTTGCTCTTTTTTGTACTATTCTCAAAAAATAGGAAGGAATTGGAATAGGGAGGACTCTGAATAGATAAAGCAATTTGGGTAGAATAGTCATTTTGATTGCATTAATCTTCCCTATCCAGGATAAAGGAAGTTGCGACCATTGTTTTATTAGATTTGTGATCTGTCTTAATACAGGAGGATAATTGGTTGAGAATAAGTCAGAATGAGATGCTGTTAAATGAATTCCAAGATATGGGATTGATTTTTCTGCCCATGTGAATGGGAGTGCAGCCCTAGCCGGGATCAACTCCATGTTTGTGAGTGAAATATTAAGCACTAGGCATTTCTTGGGATTAATCATAAGGCCGGATAGGGCTGAAAATCCATCAAGAGCTGGTATTAAGTTAGGACCAGAGACCTGTGGTGATGATAGAAAAAGTAATATATCGTCTGCAAATATACATAATTTGTGTGTGATACCTCCTACTTCAATGCCAGTTATAGTTTGGTTTGTTCTCATGTATTGGGCCATGGGTTCGAGTATAAGGGCAAATAATAAGGGAGATAATGGGCAACCCTGTCGGGTACCTCTTTCGATATTAAAGGCATCAGATTTGTATCCAGCATATTTTATATAGGCTTTGGGTTTATTATATAATGCTTTGATCCATGTTAAAAAGTGGGGTCCAAAACCCCATTTTTGTAATGAATATTGCATATATTGCCAGGATACTGTGTCAAATGCCCTCTTAATATCGAGAGATAGAAAACATAAAGGGATTTTCCGTTTTTTAGCAATATGTGCCAATAACACTGCCCTGCGCATATTATCGCCTGCCTGTCTATTTGGCATGAAGCCTACTTGATCTCTATGTATTAATTTTCCTATAATGCTATTGAGGCGTTTTGCTATTATTTTTGCTAATAATTTAATATCAAGGTTTAACAGAGAGAGAGGCCGATAATTCACACAGGAAGTATCATCAGAAAGGGGTTTTGGGATCATACAAACAATTGCCATTAGTGTTTCTTGCCGAAAAGAATGTCCATCTAGAAGTTTGTTAAAAGTTTCAGTGAGAATGGGAGAGAGTATTTCTGAGAATGTTTTATAGTATAAAGCCGAGTAGCCGTCTGGGCCTGGTCTTTTGTTAAGTTTTAGGTCTTTTATGGCGTTAGCAACTTCATCTATAGTTATAGGTTCATCCAAACTGCTTTTTTGATTCTGAGATAACTCAGGTAAGGTTATTTTTGAGAAGAAGGATTCAGCCTCTGTAGGATTAAATTCATTGTTTGTCTTGTATAAAGTTGCGAGATGTGAGTGAAATTTATGGACTATTTTAACTGGATTACAAGTATAAACATTTTTTGATAATTTCAAACGTATTGGTTTGAAAGATTTGTTAGTTGAATTTAATGCCCGAGCCAAATATGTACCTGGTTTGTTTGTATTCATGTAGAAATTGTGTTTGGAGCGTTTGAGGGATTTATCAACTGACTCAGTGAGAAATAGATCGTATTCCAATCTAGATTTTTCCAGATGAGATTTTGTACTCTGAGATGGATTATCTTGGAAATTGGAATGATATGTAGGCTGCATTAAAATTGAGTTCTAGTTTTTTTGCTAGATTTTTGCGTTCCCGTTTAAATAGTGCCATTTGTCTTTGTATTGTACCACGCAAGACAGGCTTATGAGCTTCCCACAGTGTTATTGGGGAGATGTCTGTTGTATTATTAATTGATATGTATTCCTTTAAAGCTTGTTCAATGGCCATCTGATGTAGTGGGTGTTTGAGCATTATGTCCGGTAAGTACCACGTTGGGTCATGCGCTTTTGTTATGGCTGAGGCTATAGTAGTGTATACTGCATTATGGTCAGACCACGGAATCGGAATTATATCTGATGCAATAATTTCTGGTATCATTCCTATTATTAGAAAAATATGATCTATTCTGGTGAAGGTTTGATGAGGGTGCGAGAAATAAGTGAATTTCTTTTTCATTGGGTTACTTTCTCTCCATGAATCTACCAGATTGTATTTGGAAAGAAGTTGAGAAAAAGGTAATCTAGAGTTTATTTTGGATGGTGTAAAAGGTGATTTATCTAGAAATGGGAGGAGGACCTGGTTCGAATCCCCACACATTATCACTGTTCCTATTTTGTATGTATTAATCACTTGTAATATATGTGAGAGGAATGGTGTAGGTTGTTTGTTAGGAGCGTAGTAGGAAATCACCGTGATTGCTGTATCCATTATATAACCCATGAGTATCAGGTATCTACCTTCTGGGTCTTTAATTTCTGATGATAAGGTGAATGGTGTGGATCGGTGAAATGCAATTAGAGTTCCCCTTTGCTTGGTACAGGCAGAAGCCGTGTAAATTTGTTGATAAAAAGGAGAAATATATTTTGGAGTTGATCTTTGGTGAAGTGTGTTTCTTGGAGGCATACTATGTGAGCCTTCTTATTATGGAAAGTATGGAAGGCTTTGGTCCTTTTTTGAGGGACATTTATTCCCTGAACATTCAGGGAGAGTATATTCAGTGGTGCCATGGCAACAGATCAAATAGTTTTGACTTACTTTTTGTTATGCAGAGCTGACTGCGCAGATCAACCTGTGTGGACTGAAGAGATGAAAAGATAGAAAAGAAACCAGTGAATTCTGGAGTAAAGAGTAAACAAAAAACATATGAGATTAGATGATACATTGTATAAATTATTTTTTGCAAGTAATCACAATTTACCCGTGAAAGAGAATAAATATCTCTCTCAGGGGAATAAGTGCCTTCGTCACACTCCCACATAATATGGTTGGGAGAATGAGGAGGGCTAATGGGGGTACACGGATCTTCCGCTTACAGGAGAGAAGTGCTATGTCAAAAGACATCAAAATGATGTTTCATTAATTGGAGTGCAGAATATAGTTTTTGTTGAAATTATTTATTCCAGGGTGGTTGTATATGGTTAGTTTTGCCCTAGGCTAAATAATTCAGTTAGAAAGGTACTGTTAATAACTTTGGTATTGATGAAGATAGTTTGAATTATTTTGGGATTTTAACCCTTTTAGAGTAAACAATTACATATTTTATTCATATGCAACTGTTTAGAAATGTTAACTCATAAAATTGAGGTTGTATTGCTTCAGATTAGAATAAACAAAAACATAATTCTAGGAACTAGTTAGGTAATAATATATTTGTTTTAAGAAAAGAAAGAAAAAGCTTCCATTACTTCTGGATTATTGAACATATTTGTCCTAAAAAGTAATAAATCTATTGTTATTACCTGATAATATATAACTGAACAAGAATTTCCTTATTTCACTTATATATTCTAAGGCTATATGAATCAGAAGTAATAAGAAATATAACTGGAATGTAACATGATCCCACACAGTGTGTGACTATCAGAATGCAGTTACATTCAGTTATAAATATAGGTTTTTTATAGAGAACCATCTCTTAGTATAATAAATGAAGAGATATCAGGAATTAGGATGTCAGTCCATTGAATCTTCTTGGTCCATGGATGATGTGGCATAACGGCCTCTTTTGTGAGAATGATGATTCCCATTTTGTTCTGAAATTTTCTGGGTGCTGCCTGAAGGTGAAGATGATGCCATTCTTCTGCGTGTGGGAGTGTTGCTGCTTGTGGGTTCTGTCAGATTTAATTTTAAAAGGGTTTGTTGTAGTTCATCTGCTGATCTGCTTCTGTAAATTGTACCTTGGTAGTTAAATCTGACTGAAAAGGGGAAGCCCCATTGATACATAATGTTGTGGCGTTGCAGTTCCATTAGTTGGGGTTTCATGGATCGTCTTTTAGTAATAGTAAGTTGGGATAGGTCAGCAAAAATTTGATAATTGTGTCCTTGAAAATTAAGTTCCTTTTTTTCTCTTGCAGCAATTAGTATTTGTTCTTTCGTTCTGTAATAATGAAATTTTGTGATTATATCACGTGGGGGTCCATCTTTCTTTTTGGCTGTGAGGGCTCTGTGTACTCTGTCCAGTTCTAAACGTTCAATAGGGATATCTGGCTTTAGTTCTTGTAATAGAGCAGTAATAGTAGATTGCAGGTCTGTCACAGTTTCAGGTATTCCCCTTATGCGCAAGTTTGAACGTCTGGCTCTATTTTCGTAATCTTCGAGCTTAGTTTGAAGTATTAAATTCTCTTTTTTTAATTGTTCCAATTCTGTTATATTTTCTTGGGTTGTAATTTCAATTTCATCCATTTTTATTTCTAAGGCTGCGGTGCGGTTTTCCAGCTCTCTTATTTCTTTGGTTAGGCTTTTTGTTATTTGGTCTGAGGTTTGTTTTAAAGCCTTATGAAGCATCTTTTCAAATTGTAATAATATTACTGGGGATGCTGAGGAGGCTTGTGGAGAAGTTCGTGAGAGGATTTGTTCTGTATCTGACTCAAATGGAGAGTCTTGCTGTGACATTTTCTGTCTGTGAGAGCGCCCTGATGCTGTATCTTGTGAGGTGACTGGAGCTGCTTCAGCTGCAGTGAGTGCCTGTGAGCTCTTTGTGAGGTGATTTTTATTTCTGCCACGGTTTCCTCCCAGTACCATATTTCCTGCCCAAACTTTCACAGTCTGTTCCCTGGGGCAAAAAAGGTTCAAATGGATACCTTTTGAGCCTGCAGGCTCCGCTTTGTCCTTCTTTTCTCTCCTCAGCGGTGTGGAGCTCTAACAATGCATGCCTGCTCCGCTAGGCTCCGCCTCCTGCCCCACCTCATGTTCATGATTTTCTTGCTTAAAGTGGATGTAAACCCTCTCCTATACCCAGTAAACTGAACAGCCTCAGATGATACAGAGCCGAAACAAATCTCCCTACATAAGTTTTACATGTATATCTGCTGTCTTAAGCTTTATGTATTTGTTAGAAAGTGAACATTGTGTTTTTTTTTCTTTCTGTTCCAGCAGTGGCTGTGGAGTCTGGGCATACACTGTGTGCCCAGACTCCACATAGGCAGAGGAAAGAAGAAACATGTAGAGCTGTGCTGTGAATAGACACGCTCTCTGCTAATCTGATTATAGTTCCCTCCCTGACACAAACTTCAGGCTCCTTTTATCTCCCATCTCTGAGAACTTGTCCAAAGTTATCATGCTGATAACAGAGGCACGGAGCAGCAGAAAGACACGGGACTTAGTGCTTTGGAGAGCGATAAGTGAACACTACTGACATATATGCCTAGGTCATATTTCATGAATCGGGTTTACATCCACTTTAATTTGAGCATAGTACTGCCTAAGCCTAGTACACACTAGTAGTTTTTTATTGTTCAACCCAGCAGGGCTAAAAAAACAAAACAAAAACCTAACAGCTCAAGAGGAGCTACAGTAGTACAACTATTTCCCCTGCTGTGCTATTGTGTTTCTGACATGGGGACAGCCCCCCCACCAGAACACTTTGGGAGCCGATCGGCAGACCTTTTTCGGTCATGCCCCATCGACAGAAGGCGGCTGCAGTACACACGGGCTAAATGTCGGCCGGTTACTACCACCTGACATTCATCCCGTGTGTACTAGACTTTAAGCCATACAGTTTAAACTTGTAAAATATAGAATTGATGTAATATCTTCTTGTGTGACGTTTCATATGGTAAAATAATTTTACCACCTTGCTAATCTCTCCTCCTAGGCTGCAGATCTGCTGTACACATTTGTAGAATTGTATGCTGCAATCACAGGCGTGCGCACAGGGTGTGCCAGGTGTGCCTGGGCACACCCTAATCGCCTTGTGTGGTGCATATTCCCCCCTGTTTAGACCACTGATATTTCATCCAAAAAAAAAATATTACAAAACAAAATAATTTTAAAAGAATAAAAATACAACTACTGACACTGTCCACTGCCCTACTGACACCATCAGTACATATACACATGCATATGTATTTGAGCTTTGGGGTGCACACCCTAATGCAATAGGCTGCGCACACCTATGGCTGCAATTTGGGAGCTGAGAGTCAAAATTGTTGTAGGTCCGGTTTGGCCAGACTGATCTTTGAGTGGAGATCTGAGACGGAGATGTATGCCCTGGCAGACTAGAGATGAGACATCTGAAATTTAGAAAATGGCTGATGAAACTGTGTATGTAAAATAGATATAGTAGCATACTCTTACCCCTAAGGAAGATTTACAACAAGGATATTGAACCGCATTGGGTCACCCAGTTAGAATGCTTTAATGAAGAACTAAGACAATTTATTTGTATACAGTGATTTCTGGGTTGGGATCAGGGTCATCTACTATGTAATATCTTGTGCAATTTGTTTTTGGTATGAAACATGACGGCTGTATTATATTGTATATAAATTAAATAGTTATAACTAATATAAACTTGTTGCCCTTAAAGTCCCATTGGAGAAGATTATAAAGTAGAAAATGCTATAGTGAAGGGATGGTGGCAATGCCAAAGGGTGTCAAAATCCTCCTCTCTTGAAAGCATAGGCTGCAGATGTTGAGACAGGTAGCAGGGCAATGGGTATATGAGGGCTGATTTTAGATTATCTTTTTGTACTCTATGTAGTTATGTATCTAATGTATTTAGCATCTAGAGCAGACCATTTTTACAAATAAACCTCTATAATAAAAATAATTTTTGTAATAGTCATCATATAGAACAGTGGTCATCAACCCTGTCCTCAGGGCCCACTAACAGGCCAGGTTTTATGTATTACCTTGGGGAGATGCAGACTAGAATACTGAAATCACTGAGCAGCAAATGATAACACCTGTGATGTATTTCAGTTATCTTGCAAACCTGGCCTGTTTGTGGGCCCTGAGTACAGGGATGTTGACCGCTGATATAGAATGAAAATCCTAATAACAGCCTAAACAGAGAAGCAGACAGTGGAAATTGTGGTGTCTGCTCACATTGGTAGTTAGTGATGAAGACCCTCTTTTACTGATTGTCAGTGGAGAAAAATCCTCTTACATTAGTTGTCAGTGGAGATGGACTCTCTAACATTCTTTGTCATTGAAGATGGACCCTCTAATATTGGTAAATAGTGGGAGAAGGGCCACCTGTGATTGTAAATGCTTAATTTATTAAAATTAAATTAACAAACATATCAATGGTTTTGCACAGAGCAACTCCGATCCTCCTCTTCTCAGGTCCCCTGCCAACACTCCAGGCTCCTCCCCACGAGGGCCCATCTTAGCACGCCACTTGCTATGGGGGCACTTTTGTATGCCCGCTCCAGAGCCCTGCTGTGTGTGTCCATTGACACACAGAGCATGACTCAGCCCTGCCCCTCTTCACTCGCTGTGATTGACAGCAGCAGGAGCCAATGGCCCCTGATGCGGTCACTGAGCCCATGAGGAAGGAGAGAGCCTCTGCTCTTGTGCACAGTGCTTGTTCAATATCGGGCTCAGGCAAGTATAAGGGGGGCTGGGGGAGAGCTGCATGCATTTTTTTTACCTTAATGCAGAGAATGCACTAAAAAACGTTCTGCCTTTAGAACCACTTTAATGATCAGTGTAGAGTCCTGTTGCATTGGTGGTCAGTGAAGATGATGTGCTCCTCTATATTAGAAGTAATAGGAGGAAGTTGTCAGAGAGAGGAAGGATCCACTTACATTGGTGATTAGTGTAGTGTCCCCGCACACTGGTGTTCCATGAAGAATGAACATCCTTATATTTAATAATTGGGAATAGGACCCACTTACATTGGTGGTTAGCAAAGATGCTTATATTAGAAGTAATTGTTAGTGGATTAGTGAGCTCTTGTTTCAGAAGTCTTTTGGAGAAGCTCCAAGTTGCACTGGTTGGAGTTTGCACATAGGCCAAGGCCTCTCCCCTACCCACACATAACAACATTGGGGCGTGGTGCCTGGTTTTTCAGGTACCCAGCACTGCATTGGGTGTGGAAGGAAGGAGAGAGATGCTCCACAGGCCTGGAAATACTGGGTAATTCTCTTCACTCCAGCTAGTTGAACTGCGTGTGGGGAAGCAAAAGAAAACTTGAGTATATGTGGGGGATTTTGCTTTGCATCTCTACGGCTCTACTGTTCTGAAAATAAAACAGTCAGATTTAAAATTATACAAAAGTCTGTTTTGTACTGCTTTTATTAAAAGAAAATATATACCAGTAGAAATATACAGGGGGGTGCCATTGCTGAGCTAGTTACCTGCCTACCATAAAAATATATATATGGGTACCCATGCTATGGTAAATACAATATAAAGGATAATAATAATTAATAAATAAATGAATTGTGTTAATGGGCTGCTGCTATAGTGTAAGGTAAAAAAAAAACCCTAGTAGTGATACAGAAAATTATACTCAGTGCTGCTCCAATATATCAAACTATACAAATAAATATACAATGACTGTGATCAACTAAAATAATTTTAACCAAGGATTATTTTTTACAACATAGGGTGCGGTGCACTTTATTTATTTTCAGATACTTATAAAGCGCTGTCAATTTACATATACACTATATTGTCAAAAGTATTGGGACATCTGTCTTTACATGCACATTATTATAATACAGGATTTATAGCGCTGACAGTTTGGGCAGCGCTTTACAACTTGAGGGTAGACAGTACAACTTTAATACAGTAGGAATCAGAGAGCCCTGCTCCTTAGAGCTTACAATCTATGAACTTTAATGGTATCCCAGTCTTAGTCCGTATGGTTCAATATTGAGTTGGCCCACCTTTTGCAGCTATAACAGCTTCAACTCTTCTTGGAAGGCTGTCCACAAGGTTTAGGAGTGTATCTATGGGAATGTTTGACCATTCTTCCAGAAGCCCATTTGTGAGGTCAGACACTGATGTTGGACGAGAAGGCCTGGCTCGTAGTCTCCGCTCTTCTTCATCCCAAAGATGTTCTATTGGGTTGAAGTCAGGACTCTGTGCAGGCCAGTCAAGTTCCTCCACCCCAAACTCGCTCATGTCTTTATAGACCTTGCTTTGTGCACTGGTCGAAATCATTTGGTGGAGGGGGGATTATGGTGTGGGTTTTTTTTTTCAGGGGCTCGACTTGGCCCCTTAGTTCTAGAAAAGGGAACTCTTAAGGCGTAAATGGGATAGTACATTTACATCAGTCCCTGCCCTCAAGGAGCTTACAATCTAAGGTCCCTGGTTCACATTCAAACATACACATAATAGGGCCAATTTAGATAGGAGCCAATTAACCCACCAACATGTCTTTGGAGTGTGGGAGGAATCCACACAGGCACAGGGAGAACATGCAAACTCTGGGAAGGTAGTGCTGTGATTGGAATTTGAACCGATGACTCTAGTGCTGGCAGGTGAAAGTGCAAACCACTTAGCCACTGTGCTGCCTCATTAATATAAAAAAATTAAAATTAAAAAAATAACTTTTTTGAAAATGCAAACTTCACGGCTGTCTCCAGTTTGAATGTTTTTAGAGTCACTGACCCAGAACATGCGTACAGCCAGTGATGAAGTCAGAACTGATCTGCATACTTATTCTAATTCTAACTCTGAAATCATTGCAGCTTTTGGGTCAACATGGTAGGCAGGGAATACAGAAAATTATACTCAGCGCTGCTCCAATATATCAAATTATACAAATAAATAAATATACGATTGTGATCAGCTAAAGTGCAGTGCAAACATATATCTCATAAAGTGCAATCATAAAAGTCCATTAGTGCAAATAAGCGTGTTCACTTCTGCTTGGTGAAAATTTAGATGCCACACTGTGCTCCCCTCCTAAATCCCCATTCAGCAACAGTAATCTTTAAAAACACAAGATCTTTATTCTACATCAATGGCTAGGATGTCTCCTTCCAATGGTGAGCTTGAAGGATTCCAAGAACCTAATTCCACATCTTTGGCTAGGGTATCTCCTCTCTATTACTCCAGTGTTAGGTCTCCATTGCCGTGGTATAAGTATGTATTACCAACGGAGAGAGAGATGGGCATAGTGTAATATTGCTAATATTTATTGGTAAAATCACAAATGAATGCACTTACATCAAAGAAAGGCATACAGGTAAAAATTGCCACCTTGGCAGAATTTGTAATGGAAGGGGGAGTGGGGGGATGACGTGAGACGGCGTCAGTTGGGGAGGGAGGAACCTGGGTGTACTGGCCGGCTGGACGGTGAGCGTCGCTGCAGAAGCTACGGCGGGAATGAGAAGGGGAGGAGAGGAGCCGGGGCTGAGGTCTCATCCCGTCTGATACACTCTGGCTCTATGAGGCTCTGGGAACGCCGATCCACACAGCGGAGCGCGGGGCTGGTATCGTGCGGTGCGGGTGGTGAGGCACACAGAGCGGGACCAGCGTCCGTCCCCCCCCTTCCCCCCGGGATCCCGTCCATAGCGGCTCCGTCTCGGATTCTTGAGGCAGAGCGCGGAAGAAGGGTTGAATAGACAACTGCTGCGCCATGGAAGGAGAAACCTCCTAGCTCCACCGAAAGGTCTGCTGTACGTACAGCATGGATGTCTGATACCCCTGGAGAGAGAGGTAAGAGCGGATCAATCCCACAGTGTGAAGATCAGAATATGAAGGTATGCTCAGGAAGTGTATATGCTGTAAGTAATGTCTCCAGTCGGGTGTTACGGGTTCACTGAAAGTAATCAGGAGTATGTTACTTAATTAAGGATGGTTGAGGGGAGGATTGGCTGAATAGTCACAGCCTGAATTGTTGAACTGCTGAACTTTTGAATTACTGAATCTCTCTGTTTGTAGCAATATACCCGGTATCCCTTTAGGGGGACGTTGGAGGGGACTGTGGATAAGAAAGGAGGCAAGGGCAGGCCCTAAATAGGACCCTGGTGTAAAGGACTGCATGTACCAGTATATGGGAACAGAGAACCTATTAAACTTGTAAAAGAACCAGGACCTGATACCTATATTACAGGGGGGTCTGCTGATTCACCATGAGTAAATCCTCGTCTAAAGCCGCTAGGGGGGGCACCCAAAACCCCAAAAGATAACACTTCGGGGAGCACAATTAAACAGTACCTGCCCAAGGGGCCCAGCCCAAATAACATCAACTCAGTGCCCCCAAAGCAAGGTAAAGCGGATAAGAAGAAGGGATCTGAGGAGAGGAAAGAATTTACCCCAAATCAGTCTAAAGAGGACTTAGCAACTGAAAGTGAACTAGAATCAACTAGATTGGAAGACCAAAGGACTGAGGCCCAACTCCCCACAAAAGGAGAAATCCTGGCAATGTTTACGAGACTGGAAAATTCTATTAAAACTGAGATAAAAACATGCTGAGATCTGACCTGGGACACCTGCTGGCCAGAACTGAGATGGCAGAGGAAACATGGACAATGGACAAACAAGCCCTGGAGATTCGTGCTCTTAAAGATCAAGTTAAAAGTATACAACAAAACCAGGCTAAACTCCTTTATAGGCTAGAGGACCAAGAAAACAGAAACAGAAGGCAGAATTTGAGAATACGCTCAGTACCAGAAAGAAGGGGGGAAGATTTGAGGAAGGTCATAGGAAAAATCTTCTCCCCAATACTCGATGTAGGTGTAGAGGACTTTCCGAACATCGAACGGGTACACCGGGTGGGTAGATTTGATGCCAACAGGCCTGATAGAACGCGGGACATCATAGCGAGATTTAGATTCTATGAAGACAAAACTAGGATTTGGGCAAACTTAAGAGGGAAAACTCCTTTGCAGTATGAGGGCGCTGAGATCCAGGTTTTTTCGGACCTGGCTCCAGAGACACTGGCTAGAAGACGTATGTTAAAACCCCTCCTAGAACAGATGAGGACACAGAACATAAAGTACAGTTGGGGTTTTCCGGCTTGCCTCCTCGGGTCGAAAGACGGAAGACTGGCCAGGTTAAGATTTCCTGATGAACTTGGGGACTTTTGTAAAAAATTGGAAATACAAGAACTACTGCTGCCAGATTGGTCTAATGAGTGGAGGGGGGGGGGGGGACTTGGCTAGAAATGCAGTATGTTGGCAAAATGATGGACGGGGATGGAGCGGGGTGGGAGAGCACAGAGAAGAAAGGTTAAGCAGTCTTGAGAGGGGCGCATGGTGGGTGGCCGGCCAACCTCCCCCAGAACCCACTCTGTAATGGATGTGGAGGAGGAAGGGGGTACACCGAGAGTTCCACCTCTGGAGTTGGAGATCTTCTGAGGGACACGAGACAGCGTGTTCTTAGAGGGTCTAAGGGCCCGGGGGGGAGGGAGGGGGAGTGGGGGGTGGGGGAGAGGGAGGGGAGGATGGGAAGAATAGGCAGGATGGGGAGGAAGGATACCTCTGCTATAATGTCCGTAAAAACGGTTAAACTTTGCTATAGACCAAATAAACGAGGTTTAGATAGGAATTTAGGATTAAAGAGATGACAACAATTAATTTTATGACCTACAACGTAAGGGGATTGAATACTCCCAGTAAGAAACATACAATAATGAAAGAGTTTAAACGGTATGGGTCGGAAGTGGTTTTCCTTCAAGAGACACATATTTCCCATGAGTCAAACGTGAATCTGTCATCTAGGGACTTTCCAGTATGGTTCTATGGGGACACAGTCACTAAAACAGCGAGGGGGGTGGCAATTGGGTTTGCAAATAGAACCCGTTTCATACTGGAAGATAGGTTGACTGACCCAGAAGGCAGATTCCTGTTTTTAAAGGGGAAATTAGGCGAAGAGGAATTTACAATGGCAAATATTGATGCCCCCAATAAAAATCCAACAAAATATCTTAAAAATATTTTGGCAAAGTTGAGGGACTTCAGGAAAGAACATACGATTATGATGGGAGATATGAACTTCTGTATGACACCAGGTCTTGATTGTAGGACCCGTGCGCGGGAGACTACTCACATACAATTAAAAGAGGTTAAACAAAAACTGTATGCCAGCCAATTGGTTGATATTTGGAGGGTTCAACATCCTAAAATACAAGATTTTACTTTTTACTCCCCCGTGCACGGGTCCTACTCTAGGATAGATTACATTTTTGTAGAACACAGGGACATAGATAAGGTGATGGACTCCAAGATAGAAATCTCTACATTTTCGGACCATGCCCCGGTGAGGATGAAAATGATAGTGCCAGGGAAATTAAGCCAACGTGTTGGATGGCGCCTGAACGACGAAGAGTTGATCCGAGACGAGGAAGGTTCAGTATTGGTAGCAAGGGAACTTGAAAATTATTTCTCATTAAATGACACAGGAGAAGTATCGGGGTCCACCTTGTGGGAGGCTCATAAGGCCTACATTAGGGGGATCCTGATTGAATTAGGATCATGGAAAAAAAAGGAGAGTACTGAGAAAATACGTAGATTATCATATGAACTAGGCAAAGCCGAACAAGAACATAAAAAACATTCGGCCCGCCACCAAGAGTTATATCAAAAGGTAATAAATAAAAGAGCTGAGCTAAAAGTATTATTAGATTATGAAACTAGGATGGTTTTTAATAGGATTGCAAGAGAAAGATATAAGTGGGGAAATAAACCTAGTAAACATCTGGCAAAAATATTACAAAAGAAAAAAACCATCAACTATATAGAGAAAATACAAACTAAGGAAGGTAATATGGTCTACTCGCCTAAAGGAATTGCAGATATATTTAGAAATTATTACCAAGAATTATACTCAGTACAGCAGCGGGAAGCCCGACCTGGTGAAAAGAACAGAAAAATAACTAATTTCCTCAGGAATGCAGGACTCCCGAAAATAGCCAAAGAGGCCGGGGAAGCACTGGAGGCCCCGATCTCTGAGGAAGAAATAGGGAAGGTCCTGTCAGAATCAGCACTGGGGAAAAGCCCAGGGCCGGACGGATTCACAATATCTTACTATAAAAAATTTAAAACGATCCTAGTCCCAAAGCTTTGCCAATATATGACCGGTCTGGGGGCAGAGCATAAAATCAGTAGGGATGCACTATGAGCGGCTATCACCGTTATTTTGAAAGAAGGAAAAGAGGAAACGTTGTGTTCTAGTTACAGGCCAATTTCATTACTTAACGCTGACATAAAACTTTTCGCCAAAGTATTGGCTGGGAGGCTGAAGGGGCTTATGAACATACTGGTAAACCCGGACCAGGTTGGATTTACTCCTAAAAGGGAGGGGAGAGATAATGGGGTGAAAACTGTACTTTTACTCCAGATGATAAAAGAGAGGGGCCCTCCAGGACTGCTACTATCGATTGATGCTGAAAAGGCTTTTGATAGGGTAGACTGGGGGTTAAGGACTCAGACTCTGGAGATTATGGGCATTGGCCCAAGAATGATGGGTTGGATTAAATCATTATACCACCATCCAACAGCATCAATAAAAGTAAACGATCTAATGTCTATACCTTTTGAGATGAAAAATGGGACGAGGCAGGGGTGTCCCCTGTCCCCAATGCTATTTTTCCTGTCCCTGGAACCACTTCTGGCTACGATATGTAATGACTCTAGCATAAGCGGATTTAAGCTGGGAAAGGAAGAACATAAACTCTCAGCAGACGATATACTGATCTATGTCACGAACCCCCAGAGTACATTGCGTAATTTATCAAACACCCTGAAACAATACGGGGAAATTTCCAATTTCAAAATAAATCTCGCAAAGTCCGAAATACTAAATATCAACTTAAGTCAGATAGAAGAAAGAGCATTAAAAAATGAGTTTAAATTTGCTTGGACAAAAGAACTAAAGTACTTGGGAATTAAACTAGCAAATACAAGGGAGAAGATTTATAAAATAAACTATATTCCCCTATTAGACAAAGTCAGGTCTGACTGTAAAAGATTCCTTGGAACGTCACTATCATGGTTGGGATCAATATTATAAAAATGGCGATGCTTCCTAGGATTATGTACAGATTTCAGACGTTGCCTGTAGCCCTCCCTCAACAATACTTGAGATTAAAAATGTTGCTTATGAATTTAATTTGGAAAAATAAAAAAACGAGAGTTTCCTTTCAAACGTTGAAACAGGGGAAAATGAAGGGGGGTTTAGCGGTCCCTAATATTTCAATTTACTACAAAGCTGTCGTGTTGTCCAGAGCGGTAGAATGGGCCAAGGAAAAAAATGAGAAAAAATGGGTTAGTACATAGAGAAAACACTTAGTAAAGCACAATTGGGTAGTATTATTTGGAATCCCCCACAGCACAGAAGATTAGATGAAAACACTGATACACTGACACATAATGTCTTTAAAATTTGGGACGGGATATATAAAGGACTAAATGGTAAATACAACTCACCTTTAATAACACTGATAAACAATGAATATTTCCGACCAGGAATAAATAGTATAGGAGGAGTATGGTTAAAAAAGGGGGTTACACAACTAAGGGATATAATTAAAATAGGTAAAATGATTCCTACACAGGATTTGATGCACAATAACCTTGCACGGGGGATGGTTGAATGGCGGTCACTCCAGTTGAATTATTTCATTAAAAACTTACCTCAACCTATTAGATCCGGAGACGATCTTACCATTTTTGAACGATTGTTCTTGGAAGAGGACTGGAGGAACACTATATCAAAAAAGTGCTATTGAGGGTAGACGAAATGGAGATACCGCCCTTCATTAGAAAATGGGAGAGGGAATTGGGGACAATGCGAGACATTGGAAAAATCTTGAAACTTGCCCATACATCGGCAGTAGACAGCAGAACAGCAGAAATGAATTATAAGTGCCTGGTAAGATGGTACGCAACCCCAGACAAAACAAGTACATTTCTGTGTAATACAGCAACATACTGTTGGAGAGGATGTAAGGAGGTAGGATCCATGACACATCTGTGATGGGACTGCCCTAAAATCAGGGAATTCTGGAAAAAGATCATCCAATTTAATAAGGAGATCACGAAAAAAGAAGTAGCGGAAGACCCGTGGGTGGTGTTGTTCCATGGGGGGATGGGTGACATAAAACAGTATAAAAGGTTGTTGGTTCCTCATCTAATAAACGCTGCAAAGAGACTTATACCCATGAAATGGCAAAAGGAGGAAATCCCACTAATCTGGGAGTGGATAGACATGGTGGAGGAAACATATACAATGGAATGCCGGGGAAGCAGTATAGATGAGGATAACAACAGAATCATGGAAAATTGGGAGGGTTGGAAAGCTTTCAAAAAGACATGGAGTTATGTTCAGGAACTGAGATTGTAGATCTGCAGCAAGGAGATGACCGGGTCTAGGTTTCATTCAAGCGATCGGAGGGATAGCAGAGGTGGGGGGGTAGGGTGGGGGGGGGGGGGGGGTTAAATGGGTAGGGTTGATGTGGGTATATTGGGTAGTTCGTTTAGGTTGAATAAATTGAATACAAATTTGCTACTTTTAAACTTGCTACTATGATGTGACAATGGTTGGGATGGAAAAGATGAATTGCAAAGCTGATTCAAGTCCTTCAAATTTCCACCTTGGCATGCTGTCAGCCGTCACTGTGTCTTGTGTATTCAGTCCCTGCTTAATGCCTTTCGCCCCTTCCACTGGCTATCTTCAGAAGCTAGGGGCGCTTCTGTTTTAAAAAAAAAAAAAAAAAATCAATGAGGCAGTACAGTGGCTAAGTGGTTAGCACTTTCACCTGCCAGCACTAGGGTCATCGGTTCAAATCCCAATCACGGAACTACCAGAGTTTGCATGTTCTGCCTGTGCCTGTGTGGGTTCCTCCCACACTCCAAAGACATGTTGGTGGGTTAATTGGCCCTATTATGTGTATGTTTGAGAATGAGCCAGGGACCTTAGATTGTAAGCTCCTTGAGGGCAGGGACTGATATAAATGTACTATCCCAAAACTCACCACCCACCCCAAACCTGAGCAGTCATGTTGGAACAGGAAGGGGCCATCCCCAAACTGTTCCCACAAAGGCTGACGCCTTAAGAGTTCTCTTCACTGGAACTAAGGGGCCAAGTTGAACCCTGAAAAATAATCCCCCCTCCACCAAATGATTTGGACCAGTGCACAAAGCAAGGTCCATAAAGACATACAGTGCCTTGCAAAAGTATTCACCCCCCGCTTGGCATTTTCGTGTTTTGTTGCCTCACAACCTGGAATTAACATGGATTGTTTGAGGATTTGCATCATTAAATTTACAGAAAATGCCCACAACTTTGAAGATGTTTTTTTTTTTTTATTATTATTGTGAAGCAAACAACAAATAGGACAAAATAACAGAAAAAGTCAATGTGCATAACTATTCACCCCCTAAAGTCAATACTTTGTAGAGCCAACTTTTGCGGCTATCACAGATCCAAATCGCTTTGGATAAGTCTCTATGAGCTTGCCACATTTTACCACTGGGATTTTTGCCCATTCCTCCTTGCAAAACTGCTCCAGCTCCGTCAAGTTGGATGGTTTGCGATTGTGAACAGCAATCTTTAAGTCTGACCACAGATCTTTTATTGGATTGAGGTCTGGGCTTTGACTACGCCATTCCAACACATTTACATGTTTCCCCTTAAACCACTCAAGTGTTGCTTTAGCAGTGTGTTTGGGGTCATTGTCCTGCTGGAAGGTGAACCTCCGTCCAAGCCTCAAATCACACACAGAGTGGTACAGGGTTTGCTCAAGAATATCCCTGTATTTAGCACCATCCATCTTTCCCTAAAGTCTGACCAGTTTCTCAGTCCCGACTGCTGAAAAACATCCCCACAGCATGATGCTGCCACCACCATGTTTCACTGTGGGGATGGTGTTCTTTGAGTGATGTGATGTGTTGGGTTTGTGCCAGACATAGCGTTTTCTTTGATGGACAAGAAGTTCAATTTTATTCTCATCAGACTAGAGCACCTTCCTCCATACATTTTGGGAGTCTCCCACATGCCTTTTTGCAAACTCAAAATGTGCCATTATGTTTTTTGCTGAAAGTAATGGCTTTCTTCTGGCCACTCTACCATAAAGCCCAACTCTGTGGAGCATACGGCTTATTGTCGTCCTTTGTACTGATACTCCAGTCTCTGCTGTGGAACTCTGCAGCTCCTCCAGGGTTACCTTAGGTCCCTGTGCTGCCTCTCTGATTAATGCCCTCCTTGCCCGGTCCATGAAATTGGGTGTGCGGCCGTCTCTTGGCAGGTTTGCTGTTGTGCCATGTTCTTTCCATTTGGTTATGATAGATTTGATGGTGCTCCTAGGGATCATCAAAGATTTGGATATTTTTTAATAACCTAACCCTGACTTCTCAACAACATTGTCCCTCACTTGTTTGGAGAGTTCCTTGGTCTTCATGGCAGTGTTTGGTTAGTGGTGCCTCTTGCATGAAGGAATTTATGTGTATATGCCATTGCACGTTGGATTGGGATCCGGTTTCTCCTGCACATGGATGATTAATTATGATGAAATTCCTGAAGGAGCTATATTAATGAGAGGAGGAGTTCACTATATACACATGCTTTATGGTCACTCTGTGGCCGAGGCTATCTGGTGAGCGCATTTTATTATGACTTCGGGTGAAGCACTTTTTTTTTACATTAAAATTTTGGAGCTACTGCACTTTAGAAACAAGGTGTAGAGTATACATAAGATTTGGTTACAGTGTTTATCATGGACATTTTATATTCATTGATCTCTTATGCACTTTATTAATTGCACACTTATATATTTATATATGCACTATTGTCTATTGTGCCCTTTAGGATTATTTTATGAGTTATTAGTCATCACTAATTTTAGGTGCAGCATTAGAATTATGTGATTTTTGGAATTGGCGCCGTTACCCCATCACTTCCCTCTTTAACCACTTCAATACCAGGCACTTAGACACCTTCCCGCCCAGCCCAATTTTCACCTTTCAGCGCTGTTGCAATTTGAATGACAATTGCGCGGTCATGCTACACTGTACCCAAACAAATTTTTTATCATTTTGTTCCCACAAATAGAGCTTTCTTTTGGTGGTATTTGATCACCTCTGCGGTTTTTATTTTTTGCGCAACAAATAAAAAAAGATTGAAAATTTCGAAAAAAAACAAGTTTTTCTTTGTTTCTGTTAAATTTTTTTGTAAATAAGTACGCTTTCTCCTTCAATAATGGGCACTGCTATGGCTGCACTGATGGGCACCAATGAGGTGGCACTGATGAGGTGGCACTAACGGGCACTGATGATGGGCACTGATAGGTGGCACTGGTATGCGGCACTGATGGGCACTCATAGGTGGCACTGATGGGCACACATAGGCAGCACTGATGGGCACTCGTAGGTGGCATTGATTGGTATATATGGGTGGCACTGATGGGCACTGACAGGTGGCACAGATGGGCAATGACAGGTGGCACTGATAAAGCATTGCTGGGCAGATCATTGACATAATAGTGCCAATCAGTGCCCATTTGTGGGCACTGATTGGCACAGATTGGGCACATGTGGATGGCCATGGGGTACATACCTGGCCATCCACGTTGCCCCTTCCCTGGTGGTCCTAGTGGCATCCCTGGTAGTCCAGTGGGGTGATCTGAGGGGGGGCTGCGCTGATAAACAATCAGCGCAGACCCCCCCTGCCAGGAGAGCCGCCGATCGGCTCTCCTCTACTTGCGTCTGTCAGACGCGAGTGAGGAAGAGCCGATCAACGGCTCTTCCTATTGACAGCGTGATCAGCCGTGATTGGACACGGCTGATCACGTGGTAAAGAGCCTCCGCCGGAGGCTTTTTACCAAGATCA